>NC_090265.1:459335016-459635016 GCF_040414725.1 Anabrus simplex | reverse complement strand
GACGGTCGTGAAGTGGTAATATCAGTGTCAATATCTCCACTAGTGTTTAGGCATATATTTGATTGTAGATGTTAATCAAGCTGTTGTTGATGCATGTACCAATTAATAAAACTATGAATGAGTGAGCGAGATTGTTGAACGAAAGTTCCAGCAGTAAGTGACGTAATTACTGGGCAGCGATTCGATTCAATTTCAGCTATAGATTGTAAAGCGGGATTGAGAAGTTCTTTATGAAGGCGATGTCGATGACATCGCGCTACTTGTTTAAGTTTGATAGGCAGCGGGTCGGTTCCTCTGGAACAGCAACGTGGATGGCCTTAATTTCAGTTGCCGCTAGCAATTGTCTACCATTGGAAGTTGTTACATGAGAACCCCAAATCTCGTTCTTACTATTACGATGTCCCATTAATATGGTTGGTAACTGGTCATGCAACAGTAATCTAATGTCTTCCATGTGGAGTCGAGTTGATGATGGTTTATAGGCTGCTGTTACGGCCAAGTAGCTTAGCACAAGTTCCTACAGCGGATAGCTGCGGTAGGATTATTGAATGATGTTAAGTTTTTTCTTTATAATGATTTCCACTCCGCCAGATGCAAGAGGATCTGGCCGATCAGTTCTATATATGTTATATCCGAATGCTGTAAAACGTTTATGTTCAACTAGGTGTGTTCAGAAATGCAAGCTACATCGATATCATGGAGAGACATGAGCTCCAAGAAGGAGGCACGCTTGACCTTCAAATGGTTGGCATTATAGTTTAGAATTGTGAGATGGGAAATCATAGGTTTGGAGCTAACTACCGTTATTGAGGAGTTATGACCTAATGTGGGGGAATAATAGTGTAAGAAATGCTATGACCTGTTGGGCAAGACTGGAGAAGAAGTTTGAGAAGAATATTATTTGGTTGATTCTGAACAGCATTTACTGGGGTTTGTAGTGAAGGTTGAGAAGTAGATCGTTACCCTGCTGGTGTTTTAAGGGTTTGAACTACTGAAGGTCGGGATGGCAGCGGAGGAAATTTTTTTAGCATCATGAACTGGTGGTCGAGGGGTGATACTGCTAGGCTGGGAGCTGGTGATCAATGGTGTTGAAAGGGAAGTGCTTTCTCACCTGGTATTTGTCTTCATATTTAGATAGTATGAGGCATCTTTGTAGTTGGCAGCATATTCTTGACTGCAATTGGTACATGTTTTGGCTTACTACAGGCTGAATAGTGATGATCAGTTGACGCAGGGAGCTTAACCTGCAGAGTTTTTAGTATGACCAAACCTTTGGCATCGGGTGCACTATGAGATCTTGTGATTTTCGACGAAGTGTGACCGAAATAATGGCATTTAAATGTGCGTTAATTCAAAAATTATTTTTTCACCTTCCGTGTTGTCCAGTTCTACAGCGCAAAGGGACATGGGCTGCTTATCTTTGAGAAAAAACCGAATACGTTTATGTACAGGTAGGTTAATCTGTTTTAACTCTTAATGAAGTTCTGAGTCAGTGACAGATTATGGAACATTACGAATTATTACTTCAAGTTTTTTAGTTGTAGGGTCGGCGAAGTTAGGAATTTGAAGTTTTGATTCTATTTGAAATTTGGTTACGGAACTGTAATCACTAATAGTAGAAATATATATTTTGAGAACTTTGTCACGCTGTTGTGTAGTTGAATCACTGCAGGTCACGGTATTTAAGTATTTAATAATTAGCTCATAATTGCTTACTTCGTGAAAAAAGTTTGGTGGCACGTTAAGTTTACCTTTTAATGGGGTAATGTCATCGTCTGCACTGTTGAATGGCTGTATGATATACCATATATGTACTGCTTAATCTTGCTATTTATACAGTTTGCTTTTTGCTGGGCATTTGAAAACCGTCTTGTTGCATCGATCGTGAGGAGCAATAGTTTCGTGCGCACAATTTAGTTCTGCAAGTGTACTTGGTTGTAAAATATGTCGTGATGGGGCTGAAGATACAGGAGGTTGATTAACAAGTTCTGAATTTACATGATGACGTTCTCGTCTTTGTAATTGCTACTGCTGTTGAGTTATTTGTTGCTGTAGGTGTAATGAGCATTCACAGTTCGTGTTGAACTGTTGAGTTTAGTTGAATTAATTACGTAGAATATACAGTCATGGGAAGAAGTATACGTACACCTTAAACGTTAAGCAATGTTGTCATTTGTAGTTGGCGCATTGCCCGTAGGCTGCTAGAAATTTCACTACTTTTCTATATTTAGGTATTTTTGCGAAACATGAATATAACTACGTATCGGAAATAACAATAGTACTTTAGAAATGTTTGTGTTAAAAAACGTGTCATCCCATAAAAGTTCGAAATATAGATGCATAAAAAGTATTCGTACAAATGGTTTATCTCACAAAGTCCTTGATATCATCCCTTGCAACGCAGGTAAGCAGTAAAGGTCACGTCTTGAACCAAGTCACTTGTGCTAAACAACAAGTGATACAGTCAGTCAGTAAGATGGGCCGCAGAATGAAGGAAACAACAGAAGAGGAGAGAAGAACTGTAATCCGGGCTCTTAATTCTTGTAAATAGCTCTCGGGAATATCGAAACTTGTGAAGAGACCAAGATCTACAATGCAGGGAATTACTGACATGTATGGTGAGAAAAATCTATCAAAAATGCACGTAGGTGTGGACGTCCATGCAATCTAGACGGTCTAACTAAAAGTCTAATCCTCAGGAAAGTTAAGAAAAATCCTAGAATCAGTGCTGAAAAACTGAGGTGTGAATTGGGAAATGATTTAAAACTTAATATCTGTGCTTCCACAGTTCAAAAGTTTTTATATACGAATGGGTATCATTGTAGAAATGCCAGGTGAAAAGCTTGAATTACC
This sequence comes from Anabrus simplex, assembly GCF_040414725.1. NCBI lineage: Eukaryota > Metazoa > Arthropoda > Insecta > Orthoptera > Tettigoniidae > Anabrus > Anabrus simplex. The sequence goes on along the minus strand of NC_090265.1, from coordinate 459,632,163 downwards.
CCAGCAAATAGGAAGAAAAGGCTACAATAGGCTACAGACTATAAAGATGCTTCTCTAAAATTGTGGTATCTAATTATATTTACGGATGAAAATAAATTGACTGTTTTTCAAGAATATGACAAAAAGGTGTGGAGGAAAACGAACACAGAACTCGAAGAAAGAAATCTTCTTCCTTCAGTGAAGCATGGTGAAGGTGGTTTGGAGGTGCATGAGCTCAGCTAAAGTAGGTTCCTTAGAATTCATTGATGAAAAGGTGGACCGTAAATACTATATTGAAGTTTTTTTTTTAAATGGGACTTTTGGGTAATTATGTATTCATGCAGGATAATGATTCAAAGCATACGGCCCTTGATGCACGATTGCGGATTTTATACAACACACCCAAATATATGGTAACACCCCCAATTCCCGCATCTGAATCCGATTGAACTTGTGTGGGACTGAGCGCAAGAAATCAAAGCCAGTTTTGAAAATGGCTCTTTGGAAGATTGGGGTAAGACTGAGGCACCTCCAAGCTAGTCCATTAAATGCCTAGGCAGCTTGAGGCCATTGTAGAATCAAAACGATTGCCAACAAAATACTAAATGTGCACAAAAATCAGTGGGGAATTAAAAGTAAAACCGGACTGTACGAATACATTTTAAGAGTATGAAATCATGGTATTTTCACGTATTTATGTATTAATGACAGAGGAGTCCATCAATTGTATGTTTTATGATGTACATATCTCTACACAGTGTACAGAAAGCTAACCTATTGATGTTATACAACGTACATGACAATAAGTGTACTAAGTAAAGTATTTTTATTACTTTTTTTTGCTATTTGCATTACGTCGCACCGACACAGATATGTCTTATGGCGACGATGGGCTAGGAAAGGCCTAGTAATTGGAAGGAAGCGGACGTGCCTTAATTAAGGTATTTTCCTGGTGTGAAAATGGGAAAACACGGAAAACCATCTTCAGGGCTGCCGACAGTGGGGCTCGAACCCACTATCTCCCGATTACTGGATACTGACCGCACTTAAGCGACTGCAGCTATCGAGCTCGGTATATTTTTGTTTCAGTATTAAGTGTACGAATACTTTTTACTACGACTGTATGTCCGCTGACGACGAATAATATGTTAACAAACTTTCTTTTAATACAGTCCCGGTATCAGAGATTTTTCCGTTAGCCATGCTGAGAGAAGTTGAAGTTCATAGTGTGAAAGCAGTACACCGAAGTTTAATTAGTCAAATACACTTAAGACTCGGTACACGTTATGCTGCACTGTAAACACGAGCGAGAGGTACCTGAGAGCGCAGAGCGACTTGCTCCGGCTGAAGCTCGCTAGCGACTGTGTATGACATTTATAAAATAAACTAATCGAAGTTGCGAACAAGAATTACAGATGACATTCTCTGAAGACCCTCTCGTTTCTCTGAGCATTTGGCTGGTGTGAAAATGGGAAACCATGGGAAACCATCTTCATGGCTGTCGACAGTCGGGTTCGAACCCACTATCTCACGGATGCAAGCTCACACCTGCGCGCCCCTAACCGCACGGCCAACTCGCCCGGTGTTTCAACTTTTATCAGCTCCTTGCGTAAGAATTGTTTTTCTTACATTGACTGCACGTTCCTGCTACTTGCTGTTTGTTTTCTCCATGACTTTGTGATGTGTGTTTAACACATGATCACAACATGTATTTCTAATGGATCATTTGTAGAAGATATTCAACACTGAACCGAAAACCTAGCGAGTCCTTCAATGGCATGATTTGGAAAAATGTAATTATTTTATAGGACGCATTAATGTTAAGTGTATGCGATGAAGTTCAGGAATTTAATGAAAGGAGCATTAGAAAAATTAGATTAATTAGGAGATTGGGTATTGACCGGGAGTGAATACGTTGAAGTGTTGCACAGAACTGGACGAAATTCGAAAAAGTAAGTTAAGTACAAAAGTAAAGTTTGAATATTTTAGGAAAAGGTGTAGGCAGAAAGCCAAACGGTAAGAAGAAGAAGAAGAAGAATAAGATCGCATGGGTGGTGCAGATATTGTAAAGCTGTAAGGGCCATTTTCTGAGAAAACTTGCGAGATATACGTACTTTCTTCTGGAAGTAGGCATTTGGGAACTTGAGATTTTGAAATCATATTACTCAAATACAACAGGCAATATGGACATCATCTCAAGGCTCTAGGTTCTATACAAGTGAATCTGTGAGGGTAGATACATGTAAAAATTATTTTTAAAATAACACGAAATGCAATAATTAACAACGAATGATTCTTTTCGTCTTGCATAGTGAAAAAATGCCGGTATGCATAGGAAGGCCCCATCAACCTGCCAGAAGAATTTCAAGTTTGTATTGGGAGAAGCTTTTGAGGGGGAAAAAAGGTATATACATTTACCATGCTTAACATCATCGACATAGGAATGTAGTGCAGTGGGACATTTAAATGTTGATTTGAAGCGCTTAGAGATGAAATGGGGGAAAACAGAACTACGTATTTGTAAAGGAAGGTACAACCTTACAATATCACAAATAATTTGCTCAATAACCTGTTAACTTTATTGTTACTTCGGCTTGTAATACCAAAATGAAGTGGCCCTTGAATTATTTCCAATGGTCCTTGCAGCATTGTTTTCACTTTTAATCACAGAAGTCGGGTATAGAAAATTAGACACGATAGAGGAAGTGATCTGAGGAAGGATTCAGGACAGAACACTGGGCAGAGCTGCTTCTTTGCGATGTACGAGGGCGAAAACCATTATAAAGTCTTTAAGGATTATTCTACAGGCGGCAACACTTTGTAGACAAGCAAACAGCATCAAAGCCCCAGTGTAACAATGGTCGCCCCACTTCAGCCATTCACGAAGAAAGAAAAGCGGTCCGTTATTCCTTCTTGAGTAGTGACTGTGTGAAACATATTGAAATTCATGGACAAATGATGATTCAGGATTATAATGGATGTTTATCACTGCAGTAACACGATAGTGCTTGGCCCCTTACTGACAGTGCAACAGTTGCGACCATCGAAGAGGGGAATTTGTTTGTCTTTCTCATCAACTATATTTTACAGACCTCGACCTTAGTGATCACCACATGTTTGGGCCAATCAAGCAGGCACTGCGAGGAAAGCGTCCCGTTCGAATGAAGGAGAAGACGGTGGCGACGGGGGTAAACAAAGTAATCCATGCACTTTGAAAGAGCTCGAGAACTTGCATTTAATTTAGTGGAGGACTACTTACAGGTATGATACACCTGTGTGTCACTTTTGTTCAATGAAATAAATTTAAGAAATATTATTTTCATTTGACTTCTCCTCCTATCATAGGCACACTATCCTCACTGACGACCGGTGGACTTTTGGTAACAGCAAGCGACAATTAGCGGAGATCGGAATCTGCGTCTGCACCATTACTGGCATTTGCTTGTGTTCTCCACATTGATTGCATCCGGGAGATAGTAGGTTCGAATCCCACAATCGGCAGCCCTGAAGATGGTTTTCCGTGGTTTCCCATTTTCACACCAGGCAAATGCTGGGGCTGTACCTTAATTAAGGCCACGGCCGATTCCTTCCAACTCCTAGGCCTTCCCTATCCCATCGTCGCCATAAGACCTATCTGTGTCGGTGCGACGTAAAGCCCCTAGCAAAAAAAAAAAAACAACAACTCCACATTGAATGAGCGTTACAATTTTTCAGGGTCATTCAAGAAGTTACAGCGGTGCTTCCAATAACTACTGCTTATACTCTACCCTGTTTATTTAGATATTTGATGAACAGCCGCATGATTACACGAGTGTGTAAGGAAAAGTATGGTAACAACAAATTCTCCGGAACTCTGTTGGCGATATGAACTTGGATCACTACGGTGTGCCGCTCATTAACTAGGATATTGCGCGAGGAGTAACAGGAGCGGAAGTGTGCAAGGCATCGACAGCCGATTTACACAACGTGTGTGGCATTCGTCTCTGCCCGTGGCGTATTCAGGCACAGCACTTAGGCTGATGACACACGGAGCGGTTTTTGCGAGTCGGCAGCCGCGTCGGCCGCCGACTGTGATTGATACACAGAGCGGTTTTTGCCGACTGTGACGAAACCACTGCCTGCTCGAACTGCATCTAAAATGACTGCTTATAAGCAGTCATCGGGTGCGTATCGAGCAGGCAGTGGAGAAAATACATTAGTGAGCGTGACGTTAGGTGAGGAAGCTAGCTAAAATTACCGAAAAATAAAGGATTGTTCTTATTCCAAAAGTCTACTTACTCTATATGTCCTTTTACGTGTATATTATTGAATTTCAAAGATACTTCATGATATCTAATACAAGAATACCTACCAATGATGCAATCGCCGCGTAAATTCAGCCACGCCCGACTAGAGCGAAGCATCAAGTCGGCCGTGATTCAGCTGAATGTATTAAATCTATGGCGCTAGAGCGCGCACAAAGTCTTCAAAACGCTCGCTGCACCGCCAGCTACACAACAGGCCGAGTCGGCAAATCTGCCGCCTGTCGGCGAGCACCGCTCTGTCTATTTCATCCCATCTGATACAATAGAAACATGCGCCGACTCGGCGGCCGACTTGGCTGCCGACTCGGCGAAAACCGCTCCGTGTGTCATCAGCCTTAAAGTAAGCGGAGGAAGATGCACAGTTATAACATGGGTAAATTATACCTCGTAATGTATTAATTTACCCTCAAGTAGAATCATGTTACTAGGCCTATAAGTAGGCTATAGTTTACTTCGTACTGTATACTCACGTTCATAAAAACAGAAAACCTTGAAAGACTGGAAATAGGAAGTTCATATTGACAGGACATGTTCATCAGTATGTTCTACAGAAACGATTAGCATTTCAGTCACCTAGGTTCAGCATGTGCCTAGTAGGCACTCGGTCCTTCATGGACACTGATAACTTGTTCCATGCGTGAGGCGCGAATGGCGTCCTGGGGTATAGCCATCGATGCTGCATTCCCCTGGTTCCACACTTCATCTTTGGTGGTTGGCATTGGGTCACATCGTGAAGCCATCGTTTCGCCATTTCTCACACATTTTCGATTGGCGACAAGTTCTGTGATCGGGCAGGCCAGGGCAACAATCTGACATCCTGTGACAACAAGAAGGCACGTGTTCGTGCAGCAACATGTGATCGCAGAATTGTCCTGTTTGGTGTCTGGGGTGTCGTGCAGAAAGGGTATGGCTACGGGTCGCAGGATGTCATTAACGTAGCTCAAACTGGTCACAGTGCCCTGGACACGCACCAACTGTGATTTGTGGTTGTACCCAATAGCACAGCACACCATAAGACCTTCAATTGGCGCTATATGTCTTCTGCGAATTCAGTCAGTGTGATGCCTCTTTCCCTGTCTGAGGCGAACCAAAATGCGGCCATCATTTTCAAACAAACAAAACCTGGATTCGACCGAAAACACTATCTGTTGCCATTCCTGTTCCCAGTGAACTATTTCCATACACCATTGCAGTCTAGCATGTTTATTCCCTTTAGTTAAAGGTAGGCGGAGAATTGGATGATAAACGGCGACGGACTGTAGTGTACGATGTGTTACACTGTTCCACTGTTGCGCCATAGCCGAGGAGGACGCAGATCTCTCCTGCAATGCCATTAAACCCATGTTGCCATACGATCGCTGTATGAGGAGTCAGTTTCTTAAATGTTGCGGTTGAGTTTTGATCATTCAATAACCACTTTTAGGACAATCGCTCAGATGGCATATCTCCTGTTAATTGCTTACCTAGGCTTTTCTTAATTAATTTCAAAGGAGTTTGAAATCTATCGAATATATGCCGTGTTAAATTAATCCTATCGCTAACTCTTCCTGTAAACGAAAATTTGCCTCAATTTGTCCTCTTGAATTCCAACATTATCGTCATTGTCCGATCTTTCCAATTTTTAAAATACCACATAACCTTGTTCGACTGCTAATGTCATTCTGCGCCATCTTTTCATTGACAACTGGGAACATACTGCTTAGTCGAGGAGCTCGTCTCCTTACTCCCAAGTCTCCCCAGCACTAAGTTCGCAACATGTCCGTAACGCTGCGCTTTTGTCGTAAATAACCCATAACAAATCGAGCTGCTTTTCTTTAGATTTTTTCCAGTCCTTGAATCAAGTAATCCTGGCGAACCATGTTCTAATAATGTCCTTACCACTGACTTATATACCCCGTCTTTACATCCTTACTACAACCCCTAACTACCCTCGTAACCATATGAATAGATATCGAATCGTTATTTACAATCCCATTTAGGTGATTACCCCAATAAATTTACACGCAAGTGATCCACATGAGGTACATTTCAACCCATCAACGCAGTAATTAAAGAGCACTTCATGAATCTCACAATTTGACTTTCTACCCTGTGTACCATCATATCGGTATCTGCTGTCCATCGCACAACATTGTCGAGGCCTTTTTCTAGTCGCTGACAATCTTGTAACCTTATTCATTACTCTGTACAGTGTCCGACTCGTTGGCTGAATGATCAGCGTACTGGCCTTCGGTTCAGAGGGTCCCGGGTTCGATTCCCGGCCGGGTCGGGGATTTTAACCTTCATTGGTTAATTCCAATGGCCCGGGGGCTGGGTGTTTCTGCTGTCCCCAACATTCCTGCAACTCACACACCACACATAACACTATCCTCCACCACAACAACACGCAGTTACCTACACATGGCAGATGCCGCCTACCCTCGTCGGGGGGTCTGCCTTACAAGGGCTGCATTCGACTAGAAATAGCCACACGAAATTATAATTATATATACTCTGTACAGTGTAAAATCATCCTCAAAAATCCTTATCCCTCATTCCAGTTCCTTACTCATATAATTTACGTGTATAAAAAGAACATAAATATCCAATAATCCGGCGTTGATGAACTCCCCACTTAAATCATTACAGGATCATATAATGTTTCACCTACTCTAATTCTATGAATACTACTTTCTAGAGTGCAGCCACCCATTCGGTAATTCTTTGGTCTAGTCCAATTGACATCCTGAATATAAAATATCTGCTATATATTGCTGAAATCCTACTCTACAAGATTAGCATCAGTGGAATAACATATCCTAAACAGTAGTAATTTCGCAAACATGTCTAATATGATCAGAAACTATGATTTCCAAGAGTTTACATGCAACGCATGTCAAGTTGACCGGCCTGTTATTATCTGCTTTGTACACAGGGACTACTATAGCAACTAGCCATTCATTTAGTACAGCTCCTTCATGCAAATAGTAATCAATAATCTAATAAGTACTTCAGGTATGGTACTCCATCCTAACCCATTACATTTATTATAGGTAACCCTAGAAATCCTGGCGCCAACCTCAGTTGAGGAGCTAAAGATGATGAAGTGAATGGTTGTGAATGAATGGGTGAGAAGGCTATGGCCTATGAACTGGAACTCTCCCGGAATTTGTCTGGAAGTAAAAATGGGAAACCAGTGAAAACCATTCTCAGGGCAGCCGATGGTACGGTTCGAACACACGCATCTTTCGAATGGAGAGCTTGGCTGCATAGCCATAGCGCGTTGGCAGACACGGCCACTCCGCCAGGTAATTAAACAAACCAAACCAAACTCCATGGCGCAACAATCCCCAAGGACCATGGCCTACAAGCGACCGCTGCCCAGCCCGAAGGCTTACAGATTACAAGGTGTCGTGTTGTCAGCACGACGGATCCTCTCGGCCGTTATTTTTGGCTTTCTAGACCGGGGCCGCTATCTCACCGTCAGATAATTCCTCAATTGTAATCACGTAGGCTGAGTGGACCTCGAACCAGCCCTTAGATGCAGGTAAAAATCCCTGTCCAGGCCGGGAATCGAACTCGGGCCCTCCGGGTAAGAGGCAGGCACGCTTCCCCTACACCGTGGGACCAGCGCTAGGTAATTAAAGGCATGCATTATTATTATTATTATTATTATTATTATTATTATTATTATTATTATTATTATTATTATTATTATTAATGGTTCATGGTGTAGGTTACTATGGTCACGTCCTAGTCTGTGAACCATGAGCAACGGCTGAGTGGCCTAGTAAGTGATCCTGAGATTCGGGATACCAGTTGCTACGGAATGGTTGTGGGCATCTCGGACATATTCTAAAATGGCACTCCTTATGCTCAGGCGTCTAGGGTTATTCAATCCAGCGGTGGCCACTAACCCGTTAGAGGAGGGGAGGTAATAATGAAGAGATTATAAAGTGTACTTGACGAGTTTTAAAAGAGGGGGGGGGGGGTAGAGTGTAGGGTAGAACTGTTCATCAGGAATAGCATTGCACGCAACATCGTTTCTGTTAGGCATGTAAATGAGTGAATGATGTGGGTAGATTTGGCAGTTGGAGGAATTAGGACGACAATTGTCTCAGTTTATCCACCATGTGAGGGTGCAGATGAGGATGAAGCTGACAAGTTTTATGAAGCATTGAGTGACCTAGTAGCCAGGGACAACAGCAAGGATAAGAGAGTGCTAATGGGAGATTTCAATGCAAAAGTTGGAAGTAGAACTGAAGGATACGAACGAGTGATTCGTAAAAGTGGGGAAGATATGGAAGTTTATAAGAATGGGAAGTGTTTACAGGACTTCTGTGCTAGTATGGGTTTAGTAGTTACGAATACATTCTTCAAGCATAAGGTTATTCACCGCTACGCATGGGAGGGTAGGGGTACCAGGTCCATAACAGACTATATCTTAACCAGCTTCGAATTCAGGAAATCTGTTAGGAATGTACGGTTTATCCGGGGATTTTTCAATGATACAGACCGCTATCTGATCTGTAGTGAACAAATTATCTCTAGACCTAGGATAGAGAAAGTGAAATCTGTCTGCAAACGAATAAGGGTAGAAAATCTCCAGCAAGAGGAAATTAGCCAGAAATATATGGATATAATTAGTGAGAAGTTCCAAACAGTGGACAGTGAGCAGGTTCAGGATATAGACAGGTAATGGGTGGCATATAGGGATGCTGTAGTAGAAACAACAAGGGAATGCCTAGGAAGAACTGTGTGTAATGGTGGGAGAAATTGAATATCTTGGTGGAATTATGAAGTGAGAGCAGCTTGTAAATGTAAAAAAATAAATCTCCAAACAAGGGATGCAGACGAAATTGTACGTAGATGAAAGAAACAGAGCAAAGCAAATAGTTGTTGAATGTAAAAAGAATTCGTGCGAAGATTTTGGTAATAACCTGGAAAGTCTAGGTCAAGCAGCAGGGAAACCTTTCTGGACAGTAACAAATAATCTTAGGAAGGGAGGGAAAAGTAGGAAATGAACAGTGTTTTGGGCAGTTTACATAAACTCGTAATAGATCCCAGCGAATCACTGGACAAGGGAAGGGAATGTTTTGAAAATCTTTTCATCATAAAAGATAATCTTCCTGGTGGTGTCGCGAACAACCGAGGAGAAAAATGATGTTGGTGAAATTACGCTTGAGGAAGTGGTAAAGGTGGTAAATAAACTCCATTGTCATAAGGCAGCAGGAATAGATGAAATTAGACCTGAAATTATGAAGTATAGTGGGAAGGCAGGGATGAAATGGCTTCGTAGAGTAATAAGATTAAAGTGGAGAGTTGGTAAGGTACCTTCAGACTGGGCAAAAACAGAAATTGAACCTATCTATAAGCAACAGGAAGGATTGCAACAACTATCGAGGTATCTCATTGATTTGTACACCAGGCAAAGAATTCACTGGTATCTTGGAAGGGAGGATACGATCGGTGGTTGAGAGGAAGTTGGATGAAAACCAGTGTGGTTTCAGACCACAGAGGGGCTTTCAGGATCAGATTTTCAGTATGCGACAGGTAATCGAAATATGTTACGAGAGGAATAGAATGTTTATATTTCGTAGATCTAATGAAAGCATATGACAGGGTACCGCGGGAAAAGATGTTCGCCGTACTTTGAGGACTACAGGATTAAGGGTAGATTATTAAAATCAAAGGCATTTATGTTGTTAATTGGGCTGCAGTAAGAATTAATGTTAGAATGATTTCTTGGTTCAGGGTACGTACATGGTTTAGACAAGGCTTTAATCTCTCACCTTTGTTGTTAGTAGTTTACATGGATCATCTGCTGAAAGGTATAAAGTGGCAGGGAGGGATGCAGTTAGGTGGAAATATAGTAAGCAGTCTTGCCTATGCTGACGACTTGATCTTAATGGCAGATTGTGCCGAAAGCCTACAGTCTAATATCTTGGAACTTGAAAATAGGTGCAATGAGTATAGTATGAAAATGATCCTAGGTAAGAAATCCAAGAGAATTTAATGTCAAAGCTGGAACAAAGCTGGAACAAAGCCGGAACAGGTAGATAATTTCAAGTATTTAGGATGTGCGTTCTCCTGCGGTGGTAATATAGTGAGAATGAATCAGGGTGCAGTAAAGCTAATGCAGTGAGCTCGAAGTTGCGATCGACAGTATTCTGTAAGAAAGAAGTCAGCTCCCGGACGAAACTATCTTTGCATTGGTCTGTTTCCAGACCAACGTTGCTTTACGGTAGTGAAAGCTGGAGACATGAAATCAGCGAGAATGATTGCTGGTACAAACAGGTAGGATCAATAGCAGGAGGGTACTGGGAATGAGGATATAACGGCTAAGTTGGGAATGAGCTCGATGGATGAAGCTGTACGCATTAACCGGCTTCGGTGGTGGGGCCATGTGAGGCGAATAGGGGAAAATAGGTTACATAGGAGAATAATGGACTCTGTTATGTAGGGTAAGAGAAGTAGTGGGAAGTAGAGTTTCTTACGATGTAAAGATAAGAGGTATAGAACTAAATGAGAGCGCGACACTAGTTTCAAATAGTGGATTGTGGCTACGTTTAGTAAATTCACAGGTTTGCAGACTGAACGCCGGAAGGCATGGCCGTCTATAATGATGGTGTATGTATTGCACCTGTCCAGGGCTTCAGTTCATAATAATAATAATAATAATAATAATAATAATAATAATAATAATAATAATAATAATAATAATTCGTGAGTGCATTAGCTGAATGGAATGTGCATGATATCTCCGACGAACAATCCCAGAATCGAAGTCTCTTCACCCCTACTTCATAGTAACCGCAACTAGACTTTACAGCAAACGGACCAATGGTATGTCCTTATAAATGGGCATTATGTGAAACATTTATAAGTAGAGGTTTCTAAATATAAGAGGAATACACCGTCACTACTGAATTAGAAAGGTATTCTTTGTTTTTCGAATATAATTTTATTACACTGAGAAAAGAACACGCATAAAATATCTATATAAAATGTGGCATGAAATTTAACACTAAAAGAAAATATATGATGGATTCAAATTGATGACTTTAATGTTCATCTGTCCTTCCAGAATTTGCATCAAATAATTCTTAAGAGGCTTCCCCCTTATTATCACTTTCAATTGCTAACACTCATTACTTAACCCTCTACTGCATACTGTTGCCTTTTGGCAACAATTAACTTTTCACCTGTATAAATGGATAAATATTGTAGACAGAGGTAGTTTTACGGCACACCTTCAACTGTACAATCAATTAAACACATATCCCAGTGATGCCTTGTTTTTTTTTTTTTTTTTTTTTTTTACATAACATAAGACAAAACAGCCCTACAACCAAAGGTACTCCTTCCACCCCGTCAACATCCACGCGAACCAACCACCATTTATTTTACGTGGGCCCTCCCCATCACATTACCACAGGCTTCAGGAGTACCTCTGGCTCAACCTCAAAGACATTACCGACCTACGGTTCTGCAAGTTGTACTTGCGCCTTGCAGTGCGTACCCATGGCCAGTAGGTAGTAATGTTCGGTCTTTGAATGTTAAAAGCTTAGCGTAAAATCGTGAAAAATCGTATATATATTCAACTATGGCAATCCACATCACATATGAGTGTTAAGCTATTAGCCCCAGTTCAGAATCTAATCTAATACATCTAATACACTGAACGTATGTTGAACATTAAAGCTTGAAATTTTCTTCACCAAACGAAAACGAAAAATAATTCATGCAGTATTGTGTTCATTAATTAAAACCCTGGTTAATTAATAATTATGCATAATAAAAAGGCACATTCGCAGTTACATATTGCGTAATTATCATGACTTCATATTCATAAATTCTAAGTTCATTGTGTCATGATCTTCTGTGATCATGTAATCATGTGACCATGTGATTAAGGCAATGAAAAAATTATGATAAGCACATCTCCGAAATATATGAAAGCCATTCTATAATTCTTACTTATTGACCTTATTTGAATATTATTAACAATGATGCAATTATCACACGAGCATATTTCGCCGGGATATGAATAACAATATTTAATGAGACAATTCATATACAACGTTGTGCCTATGGATAATATATTGACAACAACACCATGATACTACATACAATAAAAGCACTTATCTGGAAATTAAACACATATAATAATGCATCTGATATATACACAGGCATATGGATGCGTGGTCCCTCCATCATCAAAATGACGATGACTGTGTTCATCGCCATCGGATGGGATGGAACCCACAGTCTTCTAACAATCGGGTGCGTGCCTAAATTCGTAAGTCGAATTAAATACTTAAAAGAAAAAATGGGAGGAATTCGTCCATCTTCTGATATATTGACTCTATTGCGACGGTGATAATTTATTATTTTGTGCGTGAGTGTTATGTCGCGTTCTGTCAGAAAGAAACAGCCAGCGAATGCCCCAAGTGTTTGTGAAGCATTGCAGTGCGTTCCTTTCCCTCAGACACAGGACCGTAAATCTTTCGAGGCACACTCAGCTGGCAACCTTCACTAGACATAACGGCAATTCATACTGCCCTTTTTAATACTCTGACGGAAGGATATCTCTCTTCCTCGAGTAGCCTCAATATTAAATTCGGCTTTATGAAGCCTCTTACAGTATATCTTTAATCTACCTCATTTCCATATGGCTCTACTCAACCTCAGTATCATTAGTGTGGCATAATACCTCACACTTCACATAAATTTTCTTTGAACATTCACATTTTCATTTCGCTTCAACCTATCAGACGACGACATGCTAGCTAAGCATCGCTCACACCTCGACATCCCAAACACACACATATTTGCAGAATAATCTATCCTTCGAGACATTTAAAAATTTACATATTATATTCGTGATCTAAATATCATATTTGCACCCGTTGTTATGTCTTCAATTTCTAGGTCAATAGTCTTAAATATAATATGGGAAAATATCCTGTCTTACGCGTGAAGCATTGAGGAGTCTAAGAACCTTTTGATGATACATAACAACAGGTAACAATTAAATAATTGAGATCATTTAAATGAACATTGCTCCCATTCATTACAATACTTCACACACAAATCAATACTAAGACCTTATAATAATATCATGCATTAATTTTTCCCAGGGGCAAATAAAATGCTGGTTTCCATACCAGAGAAGAAACTCCGTATATTAACAAACTAAAAAACTTTGAAATGGCTTGCAGTAATCATTTATATTCTACCTAATTAGCTTGCAAAATTTAGTTATTTACAGTTGGGGAATTATGACCTTCAAACTTAAAATTTTGAAACGTACTTATAGATTGTGGTCATTCTTTCCTCAGGTAGGCACACCCATATGAACTTAAACTGCCATCACGGCGTCTTGATTAGCCCAAAGTCTTGGGTTCATCTCTTTGATGGATACCTCCATGTTATAGATCTTGACCAGGCTTTGGAAGGTCTCGAAAACACGTGATGCACTAGGACGAAGGACAGGCAGACAGCTTGTAGACTCTTCCAAGATCGACGATCTCACCCGTTCACATATGCAAATGGGGAAATAACTTGATTATAGCTACGTTTTTATCTGACAGTACTACAATCGGATGCGGTTAGAATCACTCATAAACTCGAGTGTGCTAACCTAGTAACGATAATGTTCCGTAGCTCGTTACCCTGATCCTCTCATTAGCATATACAGTTATTAACACTCTAAATTTCATTGAAGTATCACGTACTCACTAGCACTGTTTCTGTTTATAGCGAGTTTATTTAATATAACACACTCAGTGTTAATGATATGACATTGCCTAATTTACGGCACTTCTACACGTAAGGCAAGTTACTCACTGCGTATACGTATTCAGCAAACATTGCCCGTATTATTATTATTATTATTATTATTATTATTATTATTATTATTATTATTATTATTATTATTATCAGGTTCTCCTTTCGACTGTATAGTCGTAATGTTAACTGCGTTTTCACGGCAATTCCCTTTATCTGATCAACGTGCTGTAATTACGTCATGTACACATTTACTTGTACATAAATAAATGTTGCCACACGGCTCACTGTAAGCAGATTAACCCTGCTCCACTCACTTTGGTGATTGTGACACAATACGGAACCTCACAATAAATTGACAATTTGCAGTTCTTGGCGTATGAATGATTAATACGTACTCAGGCCAATAATTTACACCGTATTTCACAACTCGTATGGTACAAACGTTGCACTGCACCATACAATGAACATGTTGCACAACCACACTGACCGTAAGACTGACTGTACGTCTGATCGATCGGAAAATAATGAAGATAACGGATGTATAGCCTTCGCAGCAATTTATTTTATGCTTAAGAGGGTTAGGATTGATGGAGGGGCTAAACGTGTCTTTTTCTTAAACATCGATCCGCTAATACCCATTTCTCGAAGTTGATTAAGGTATCAAAAGATGTCTCTAACCTTCTATATTCCACTGATCGAATCTCATCCGTATCGGGTCGTAGGTTTAATCAGAATCTTCAAAGCGTCACGTGGTATTTTTCTGGTAGATGACACTACGCCTTGGATAAACCTACTTAGGCTCGCACGGCCAGACTCATGACGTCTTTTCGTAATTTCCCACACCCTTATGCATCGCTTAAATGATGATATGTTTAGTAAGTGGAAAATATTTTCGTGTCATAGTTAAACATAAAATTATCTGATTATGATGAGCTCTTACTTGTAAATATTCGGTGCGTATGTCAGGATAAATGTCATTAATATTATTATTATTATTAACAACTGAAGGTTCTCGGTTGGCATCAATGAATATACACAAGGAATTATGTTTTCATGGGTTAACCCGACTTAATTAAGGACAGCCCACTGACCGTCATTAGAAAATTTCTAATTGCTGCCTAGCGCATGACTTGCTTTGGTCATTGCGCGCAATGAAATTTTCACCTCTTGAGACAGCGACGAGTCATTCGTGCCCCGTATAATGGAAGAATATGCAAGTTATGGCATAATGACGCGGAAAATAATTCGTAAGACCTACAAAGATATCCAATTATGGACATGGTATTATCATGGATTTGGTACAATGAGGAAAGTGCTACCACCTCTGAAGGATTGGGAAATCAACCAGAATTCTCGTGGAATAAAACAGATTTCCTAAAGATGGCATCTCACGCTATATTGCATGTTATCCATTCCATTTCTTCCATATGTTACTCCTGCTATTGAAAACAAGAACTAAGGCAGAAATGAGAAGACAAAGAAGCATGAAGAGATGTAATTTTGCGTTTTTTACGGTAATCATGGCCACAGAAGCCACGACCTCAGGACGTTACCCACATTTAGACTACAATACATGATACGTTATCGTTCCCATCTCATTCCTCGCTTTATTGTGTTGAGCGAGATACTTTATGTCGGCTATGAAACTGCTACATTTATAGTCCTTCTGTCGCTGGCAGACTCCATGAGCAGCAGACGGATAACGACAGTAGATACTGTCGTGTAATGAGGCATCGTTTGATGACGACCTGCTGTACACGCACACACGGAAAGGATATACCTTAGCAATTGAATTACAGCCTTACATTTTTAATAATTTAGTTCGTACTTTAATTTTATGTCAAAGATATTAGCTTTTCAAATTAAAGAATGCGAACAATAATTGGTTGAAGATAATACAGGAAGTTTATATGTATTTCTTAGGATCAGACAACTTCATAATCATCTGTCAGTATTTTCTCAAGTAATTTCATCTGCAAGCTGTATTGTCTCCATTCTTGTAGCATTATGAGTTATGCTGCCCTTCCTGACTTCAGCCATCATCATTATAAATCGTTATCATAAATACAATATCTTCATGACAATTCAAAAGGAAGTGTAATGTAACCTAAACATAAACCTTCGTATATGAATACCCGAGTTTTTCAAGTTTATGTCATCTTCTCTTTATTTTACGGTGAAAATACATGGACGCTCACGGCCGTAATAATCAAACTATGCCCAGTTCTGTCGCCGTATTCTCAAAATAGGGACGTAACAAATGTACTACGAGCCCGCCTGCCAAACTAAATAAAAATTCCAGTCCCTTCAAACAAAATATAAAACTTACAAATAACTAACATAAATTTAAATACAGCAGGTAAATAATATGAAATATATTGTCAAATTATATAAACAAAAGGATTATTCATTATCGTAGGATTATTAAAATATAATTTTAATATGTTCTATTGTCAGACTCATTGGCTGAGTTGTCAGCGTACTGGTCTTCGGTTCAGAGGTTCGCGGGTTTGATTCCTCGCCGGGTCGATGATTTTAACCTTCATGGGTTAATTCCAGTGGCCCGTGGGCTGGGTGTTTGTGCTGTCCCTAACATCCTGCAACTCACACACCATACATATCATCATCCACCACAATAACACGCAGTTATCTACACATGGCACCGAGCTCGATAGTTATAGTCGCTTAAGTGCAGCCAGTATCCAGTATTCGGGATATAGTAGGTTCGAACCCCACTGTCGGCAGCCCTGAAAATGGTTTTCCGTGGTTTCCCATTTTCACACCAGGCAAATACTGGGGATCTGCCTTAATTAAGGCCACGGCCGCTTCCTTCCCACTCATAGCCCTTTCCTGTCCCATCGTCGCCATAAGACCTATCTGTGTCGGTGCGACGTAAAGCAAACTAGCAAAAAAAAACCTACACATGGCAATATGCCGGACACCCTCATCGGAGGGTCTGATTTACAAGGGCTGCACGCGGCTAGAAATCGCCACAGGAAATTATTTATATGTTTTATTTGGCTACTTCCGCGGTTTGATGGCTAAGCTGTTGAACAATAGACCACTTAGTTGTTCATATTTAAAATTGATTTCATTTTATATTAACTATGGAACTACTCTGTAACCGATATCAAAGACTCAGTTTACCTTCGCGCGAAAAGAGCTCGTTCGAAACTGAATTGACAGAGTGGTTGTTTTTTTGCTTTTGGTTGCACCGACACAGATAGGTCTTATGGCGACGATGGGACAGGAAACGGCTAGGAGTGGGAAGGAAGTGACCGTGGCGTTAAGGTACAGTCCCAGCATTTACCTGGTGTAAAAATGAGAAACCACGGAAAACCATTTTCAGGGCTACCGACAGTGGGGTTCGAACCCACTATCATCCGAATACTGGATACTGGCCGCACTTAAGCGACTGCAGCTATCGAGCTCGGTGACAGAGTGTTACTACACCTACTTCATTATACATTGTCGTTGAATAAGTGTGTGATAAAAGGTTAAATTTTCTGCAAAAAAAAAAATGTGCATAATACGACCTTAGGTGTACTACACATCAATAAAATAACGTTTTATAATTAAACTATGATATTTTGATGCCGTTTACAGCTGTGCTACCTTAACTGCTGCTATGTGCAACCACATTGCAATTCCTCTACATACAAATTGTAAAACGAACTATTCAGACTGATTCTACAAAAGTGACTCGGAATATCCTGGATACATTAAGTAACAAAGTACATGGTTACACAGCGAACGAGAAAACAACTAGAGATAACGAAAACCATCAAAGAAAGGAAGATAGCATATTTTGGTCACATTATATTTAATGCGGAATGTCATCTTCAACCATCCGTACTGCAAGGTAACGAAAAGGAAAGAGGAGACTGTGGGTGACTATACACTTGCTGGTTAGGAAACCTTCCCCAGTGGTCTATTACATCAACCGAGTAGCCGTTAACAAAGAGTCCTGGGCCAGATTGACCGCCAAAGTCCATTGAGAATATGGCCCTTCAAGAAGAAGTCACCTCAATAATCTGTAGACCATAGCTTCCAACATTAACGTGGAGTAAGATATATGTTTATTTACAAGGATGTACAACTTTATTATGTAATACAACTTGTCAGTTACGACTGCACTTCTTTTAACGACTGTAAAATTTGTCTATATTCTGTTTGTTGCTAGTGCTACACGTTTACTAAATAGATGTAGTGGATGAATACACGTTTAATTGACTGTATAAATTAACATTTCACTCGTATTCATGGAGTTTCGACATTGATACAGTCTAAATTTAATCATCCAAGTGTTGGTATTTAACATCTGTCGAGTTCGGGAAAGCGGACGAGAAGGCATTCAATTACAGGTAGGCCTAGTAATGGTAAAGTATTTAACCGTACCAGACCAAAGATACATTATGTTTACGGAATTATTCACTATGATATTTTTAATTTTGCCATTAATGCTTTCACGGCCCGTACTTATAGACATGATACTATATAGACTTTTGGGCTTATGCCGTGTCAAGAAAAAAGTGAAATTCTTAACGTTTCGCAGAGAACTGTGCAGAGAAAGCCTTCCTCGTGGACAGTGGAGATTTCTTCTGAGGACGCAGAGCACAGTTCTCTGCGAAACGTTAAGAATTTTACCTTTTTTCCTGACACGACATAAACCCAAAAAGCCTATACAGTATCATATTTTAAATTTATTTAATCATGATGTTGGCAGTAGAATTTCATTTATTTTTCTTTGCCAAACCGGATTTTTCCCCACAACTAAACATACTTGTATAGAAAATAGAAAATAATAGAGGTTATAGGTAAAATTCAACAAAGTGAAAAATAGAATACATTGTAAACTTTAGTATCATAAGCTAGAGCATCGTACCCGTCTCTCGCCGCTGGTTTCCATGGTTCAAAATTCGGTCACTCCATGTGAGATTTATGCAGGACAAAGCGAAGGCGGGACGGGAATTTCTTCGGGCACTCCGGTTTTCCCTGTTATATTTCATTCCAGGAACATTCTCCAGTATCATTTCATTTCATCTGTCAGTCATTAACCATTGCCCCAGACAAGTGAGATAGGCTTCGCAACCGGCACAATTCCTATTCTCGCCGCTAGATGCGGCCTTCATTAATTCCATGCCTGACCCGGTTGAATGACTGGAAGCAGACTGCGGATTTTCTTTTCACTCTCATAAGCTCCTATTCTAAACAAATGCAGAAAATTGTCAGATATCACTCCACACACAGAGAGAGAGAGAGAGAGAGAGAGAGAGAGAAAACGCAGAGGTGATGTCCATAGACGTACTTAAGTCCTCATACGAATCAGCAACAAGAGTTTTAGCATTACTGTCTATCTGAACGAACGTTTATGAAATGACTAACATTGGTTTTAATGAATTCTAACTTCGGCCACGTCTTCGCATGCGTGGAAATTTATTTTATCACCATTTATAGAATTGTTGAACACTATAAACTGTATCAAAATGCATTTAGTATATTTTAGTAATATTGAGATATGAGGAAAGTTAAATATTTTCAGAAAGAAGAGAGTAAAAGTGTAGAGAAATCATCATACCACAGGAAATCGCCGAAAGTGGGCATATAACCCCCGATTCGGTAAGAAACACTGGTGCCAGAATGAAATACTTCGAATGACTGTGGGTGCTACGCAGTGGCCAAAAGACAAGAAATTACTGAACATAACCGCTACTTGTTTTTAGCAAGAAACATACAGAGGACCTGAGCGTAAAATCGGTGCCTCGCGAGGCAAGTCGCTGAGTGATTTATTCGCTCCATCTGTCTGGCAAGGAACATTAGTAAAGTGCCTGGCAGGTTTTTACCTTCTCTTTTGTAAATAGGCATAAATGATCCACTGGATGGCAGTAAAGCAAGTTTTAGATACATATAATGACTTGATCATTTTCATTTTATCAACATCGTAATTCCGACAGGTAACAACCATTCCACCTGGCTTAACTTCCCTTGTTCAACCTTTGGATGTGTACTTTCGTCAATGAAGTTCGCCAAACGTTTCTGTGAGCGAGTTTAGCTCGGCGACATTGATATTGACCTCCAGAACCGTAGTGTTGTGACCAGTTCTGTGCCCCTGTATTCAATAACATGATTGAGCATGATTGGAACAAAGCCACATTTCCAGTTGAATGTGATACCTCTGATGCTCCTGACAATGTTATGTGGGACACTGAAGTTTCCAGTTACTCAACTCTCTACTGCAAAAGCATCATTCACCCATTCTGCTTCTCGTTTTTGACATTTGTGGTTAACAGATTTCTAGATTATGACCCACATACATGTTTGAGTAGGCCTATATGTAAGGACAGCTAAAATTAGTATAAAAATATATTTATTGCCGAGTTCCCTCTCGTATTCATTATTATACCGATGTATACAGGGTGATCGGAAACAGCGTGAACCGGGTATGTGAGCGTTACAGGGTTGGTCATACTGATAAATAATTTTTAAAAATTATTAATTATTCGCGGGCGAACTCAAATGGCAGTGTTGTTAAATCTGCACGTGACTGAATACAGGCTTCAGAGCACCAATCAAAGAAACAAAACCTTTGCCATGGGAGGGATATAAACACGGACCTCCGAGCTGACAGGAGTACGCTACGGTGATATCGGCTGAAACTCACAGTATTTTTGTATTTAATGGCGATTTCTCTGCATGGCTCCCAAGACCGTCGTAAGCCACGTCCAGATTTAGCAACACCGCCTCGAAAAGCCCATTTGAATTCGCCCGCGAAGTGATCTAAGTGCCAAAGTAGTATTTAATGTTTATCACCTATATTAAAAATTATTTTGAATATTTGGTCCTTTCGTACTAAAATATCCACTTATTATAAAGATCGAAACCGACCTGGCTTACGCCGATCTGAACTCAGATCATGTAAGGATTTAAAAGTCGAACAGACTTATTAATTAAACTTCTACACCTACAAATTAAAGCTGCTAACTTTTCATTTTAATGGTTTAATTCCATTAACATTTCTCCATTTATATAGTTTAAAATAAAACAATACATTTTCATTGTGTAAATAATATAACTATATTTATAAATACTTAAAAGTTAATAACTTCCTCAACATCTTCAGTGTCGTGCTCTACATAAGCTATTTATCAACTAAATATATTTTAATTATTTTTTCACTAACCTCAAAATTTCCAAAAATTCTTGATTACCAAAAATGCAAAAAATTGCGCACTTTCCAAAAAAAAAATTCAAAAAGGTAGACGCCCCCTCTCCTGATAAAATGACAACGGCACGAAATATCGATTTTTTTTTTCAAATTTTTTCAGTATGACCAACCCTCTAATACCCGCATACCAGGTTCACGATGTTTCCTGTTGTAACCAAGGTTGAGATTTACAAAACACAACTTTATTATTCGCTTCAAATGCAAAATACACTATTTACACAAATAAAAATGAAATTTAACTTGAAGCAAATGAATTAGGAATCTTGAGAAAGAGTCTATCTTTTGTACACTATATACAAGTTTACAGTATTTACATCCACTTCTATCTAGAAAAGATAGTCCTTGTGATAAGAAAAGTCGATAGTCGAAAACTATCCGAAGTACTGACATAAATGTTTTGGAAAGTCCTTCCTTGCTGAGTTCATAAAAGCAAGTTCAATGTTGGAAGAATTCTTACTTGGCGAAACCAAGGGAGCTTGCATCAATTAAGGAAATATGACGGTATGTAATAGTATGACTGGATATGGGCAGCGGAAGGGGAGCGGTGACCAGAGGTGAGACCTCGTACTGCCAGAAATTCAGTCCACCTGGTCGAAGCACATTTTCAAGAGGAGTAGCCTCCGTGCTCGACGTAGGGTGTATTCTGGAGCTGGACACCGGGGCAAGTGGGCATCTGGACAGGCTGGGAGTTCCTCTTTATAGTACACACACGACTGTTCAGGCACGCGCACTGAGGGCTGCGCGTCGAGGCTAGAAGAATGACACTTGGCGCGCG
This sequence comes from Anabrus simplex, assembly GCF_040414725.1. Lineage (NCBI taxonomy): Eukaryota > Metazoa > Arthropoda > Insecta > Orthoptera > Tettigoniidae > Anabrus > Anabrus simplex. The sequence continues at coordinate 459,610,106 of NC_090265.1, read as the reverse complement.
TGTAGCTGGCTGGCGGAGCGAGAAGGGAGCGCCGGACATACAACATTTCCGACCACCCTGTATATATTTAGGCTCATAAATTTGTACAATTACTACTATGGGCAGCTAAAATAGGTAAAATAAGCATTGATTACAGCTGAACATTCCATCGTATTTGATGTACTGTATACCATTATCAGTCAGATATTTCACGACTGTTCTTTCTGGGAGACGGTATTTTTTATGTTAAAACGGTGTTTCTCTGTTCCAACTTAAGAGATGAAACCAAATGCAGGATAATTCCTGATGCCTCTATATTAATAATGACAAGTTTCATAGACAGTGCTTTTGTATGTATGTATGTATGTATTATTATTATTATTATTATTATTATTATTATTATTATTATTATTATTATGTTTGCTAGTGGCTTTACGTCGCACCGACACATATAGGTCTTAAGGTGAGGGCTAGGAGTGGGAAGGAAGCGGCCGTGGCCTTAATGAAGGTAAAACCTCAGCATTTACCTGGTGTGAAAATGGGAAACTACGGAAAACCATCTTCAGGGCTGCTGACAGTGGGATTCGAACCCACTATCTCCCGGATGCAAGCTCACAGCTGCGCGCCCCTAACCGCACGGCCAACCCGCCCGGTGTATGTATTCAATCCGAACCGAATGACAAACAAATAAATATTTCAAAAATGATGCATATCGTCTCAATATCGTGAATTATATCGACCCTCTCAAAATTGCAGAGCCTCCGTGGCTCAGGCGGCAGCGCGCCGACCTCTCACCGGTGGGTTGTCCGGCTCCATGGCTAAATGGTTAGCGTGCTGGCCTTTGGTCACAGGGTTCCCGGGTTCGATTCCCGGCAGGGTCGGAAATTTTAACCATCATTGGTTAATTTCCCTGGCACGGGGGCTGGGTGTATGTGTTGTCTTCATCGTCATTTCATAGTCGTCACGACGCGCAGGTCGCCTACGGGTGTCAAATCAAAAGACCTGCACCTGGCGAGCCGAACCCCTCCTGGGATCTCCCGGCACTAAAAGCCATACGCCATTTAATTTCATTTACCGGTGGGTTCCGTGGTTCAAATCCCGGTCACTCCATGTGAGATTTGTGCTGGACAAAGCGGAGACGGGACAGATTTTTCTCCGGGTACTCCGGTTTTCCCTGTCATAATTCATTCCAGCAACACTCTTCAATATCACTTCACTTCATCTGCCATTCATTAATCATTGCCCCAGTGTAGTGCGACAGGTTTCGGCAGCCGGCACAATTCCTATCCTCGCCGCTAGATGGGGGATTCATACATTCCATTCCTGAACCGGTCGAATGACTGAAAACAGGCTGTGGATTTTTCATAATTGCAACATGAAAGAAACAAACAAATGTACGAACACAGACTACACTGTAATTATATATGTCATGTGCGCGCATCCTCAAAGCACGATTCAGAGAAACGAAGCATTGCAACTTAATATATAATGAAAGAAAAGTTATTACTCAACACTCGCACAGCTTTTCGAGATGATTTACCGTAGGACTCTTATTTTGACGATGCTCCCTGAAGCACTTTACCAATCAGACCGTCGGCTAATCTAAATTCGCCCATTCAGTGTCCTCCATTCCGTATTCAGCTCACATCTTGGGCTCATTCCAACCCCATCTCATCCCTACAATTTCCAACATTTAATTCCTTCCCCATTTACTATGAATAACTTTGCTCGATCACTCCCGTTTTTGTTGAAAATAAAGTGCGTTTTCGAGTCGCTAGCTCCAGCGAATTTATGTTTGTGTCAATAAGAGAGAGGGAGAGAGACAGAGTACGGGATCGCATTTCTCTTTGACTTGACTCCTCGGGGCTTCCACCGGTTAGGAGCGGTTTCCTTCGTCCCCCAAATCACGATTGAGGGGGAAGTTGGGGCCAGGTGTATAGGGTCATTGTTTAAGAAGGGAGCGAGAGACTCGCTCACTGACGGTGATATTATACGTGTTAATTTAGATTTAATCGAGGGAATACCGGATGTAAGGGGAATTACTGGAGGCTCATATTTAATAACTGTGTGTACTCATTGTTGACGGGCTGGTAATAATTAAGGTACCGGTGTACTGCACTGTGAAGGTGTGAAAATGCGTAATGTTTCATTAATATTCTGTGGATCCCTGCAGATCAGTGGTAGAGTGTCGGCCACCTGATCCCAAGATTGCGGGTTCAAAACCGGCAGAACGGGAAAATGTCCATTCGACACTTCATATCATACAATATTTGATTGTAGAAGATAACTTGTGACACGTTTGGTTTTTATCCGACAAACTTCATTAAAACTCAATTATACATCACCTAAGAGAGGTTCACTTCATCTAGCATTTTGGTAGACTAAAACGGAACGTCGATATTAATACACAGGCAGCCAAATTATCTGCAACCTGATAGCTGAAACAATGTTGTTGTTGCTGTTAATAATAATAATAATAATAATAATAATAATAATAATAATAATAATAATAACGGCGAAGAATTAAAAACGGAACATATTACCCCAAACCCAACTCGGAAATATATTTAGAATATCTAAACTTACTGATGTAATGAGTATACCTCGGATTTCTAGGTGGTAATAGGTTAGAATGCAAAGTAATTTGGTTTGTAGGAAGTGTCATGCAACCCGTTGTACCATAGTGTAGGAAGAGTAGAATAAATTCAAAGAGTTTTATAGGCTGTACCCCTAATATCTATGCAAATCTCATAGCATAACCGTTCTACAGTGTAGGGTATACTTATTACTGGCTTAAGTAAGTTTGCATTCTAACTTATCAGTACCCAATAATCCGGACTCCAGTAATGAGACTGCGACGAATTAAATTTATAAGCCATTTGAAAAGAATGAATAACAACAGATTTGCTTATCAAATACACATATATTTTTTCAAATCAAACGTACGAGATCAAAATGGTATAACCAAGTAGAGAAAGACCTCACTGAATTAGGATCACCAACTCTGCAGGATAGAAACGTAATCAAGGAAAATGTTCTCACAAAGGGATTTGAGAAAGACGAGAAGAAACCAACACGACGTACTTGGTCGGAGGAAACGGAATTACAACAATCGATGCAAATTAAGAACAATTGGGCAAGGAGGAAAGCTCAATAAACGTAGATTCCGCGTGGCCCTAAGTGACCCATTCACGCATAATAATAATTGTACCGGGCGGTACACCTCCGCGCCACTAATTCAAACATTGCGCCAGTTGAAACTCCTCTACTGGAGGAAGCCTGAATTCTAACAACCATGTTAATTCTAAAGTTTCTCAGAAGATGTCGCTATTGTAAATTTTGAAGAGTTCTGAACTGTGTCTTTTTCGATTTATATTTGTTTTCTCTGTAATGAGAAGTGTGAACATTCTCTTCTAGATGGCACTACTGAAGAACTACAATTGCGCACCCTGGTGCGAAGTGAAGGAACTGTTTTTTGAGAAATTTTGTGTTCACAAGTTTGTTCTTTGTTAAATTTCTTTCAGTCATTTTTTGGATTGGCAGTATAACCTTTCTCTTTCCGCTTGTTTTGAATTTAGCCAATCCCGAATTTCTTTAATTAATTTTTAACCAATAATGTGTGTCTTCTCCGATATGGATATGTTGCTTGACCCTAGCCAATAAAGTTGAGGGGGGTGTGGGTTCTCATTCTTGAAACGTATCGAATTTTCCGCGAGGATATATAAACTGCTGATTTTCTTGTCTCCTGGCCACTTCAGTAACATCTTTCCTAGTGCGATTATGTAGCAGGGGGCGGGAAGCGCCTCCCTCTTCGGGCAGCAGTTCATCCATCAGGTAATGGCCTTTTAATAACTCCTTTGCTTGCTAGCTCAGCAGTTTAACCCTCGGGGCAGGTTCGAAACTTATCATGTAACTTTCCTTTAAAATGTAAAAGACACTTGGTATAAAATTCTGTCTCTTTGACTACAAATCGCGATAGAGAGTGCCTAACCCTCTCCAGCTCCCGCTCATATTGTTTTTGAGGTGACTACGTTTTCTCAACCGTTTTTCTTCGTTTCATAATGTAATAAAGTTTTCCCATCGTGTCACCTCAGTAGTATGGGATTAGCCCTTCCATAAGCGGCCTAGAGCCAAATAGGTTTTTAAAATGGTGTATTAGGAGTGCAAGTTACGCCTCCACTCAAGTTGGTATTTTTGGGACCATGTAATTGTCCTGTTTCTTTATGGAATAGGCCTCAGTAGGCTGGGTATCATTACCCCTGTTCTTGTGTGCCCGTAGGGCAGCTTGAAAGTGGAGTTTGGAGTGGCCTTTGAATTGGCTTGAACTTTGAGAGCGGGTTGCTCTTTCTTAAATGGTATTTTCTGTGTGCCTCAAGCAGGCTTAACTGGGTAATTGGGAGCAAATGCTCCTTGGCACGATTGGGGTTTTCTGCCCCTTTGTTGAACCTGGTGTATAAGTAAAGTTGGGTTAATTGCTCAAGAATTGTGAATCTGGGGCTCGAAGGCCAAAATCCATTAATAAACTAATTGTACTTCCTTAACTTGTTGATATACAAATGAGTTCCTGTTAAACTTGTTATTTCTTGACCTTGAAAAGAAAATATAACCTTTGTTAAATTTTAAATTAACTTTAATTTCGTAAGTTGAGACCTGTTCATCCCAGCACCTTCTTTCACCTCTGCACATCCACAAACCACGGTAATAATAATAATAATAATAATAATAATAATAATAATAATAATTAAAAAACCTGCATCAGGTTGATTGTGCCCTTTCATCTTGCAAATTTGATAGTGACAGCCATACACCGCCAGAGAGTTGCCAAAATGTCGGAGCTTTTTGATTCTTGCCTCTGTAAGATCGGTTCATCGTGGCCTCTGTTGAATTCCAGCCAAATATCCTTACGCTTTTTCTCTCTTTCGTGTAGAAGTCTCGTTGAGCAAAATACTGAGGCAAAAAAAAAAACCACACACGAATTGTTCGAATGGTTGTGCATGCATGGTCCGACTCCTTGGCTGAATGGTTAACGTTGAGGCCTGCGTTTCTGATGGCCCCAGGTTTGGTTTCCTACCGCGTCGGGGATTTGAATCGCCTTTTATTAATTCTTCCGCGTACCGGGCGAGTTGGCCGTGCGCGTAGAGGCGCGCGGCTGTGAGCTTGCATCCGGGAGATAGTAGGTTCGAATCCCACTATCGGCAGCGCTGAAGATGGTTTTCCGTGGTTTCCCATTTTCGCACCAGGAAAATGCTGGGGCTGTACCTTAATTAAGGCCACGGCCGCTTCCTTCCAACTACTAGGCCTTTCCTATTCCATCGTCGCCATAAGACCTATCTGTGTCGGTGCGACGTAAAGCCCCTAGAAAAAATTCTTCTGGCACGGGGACTGGGTGTTTGTGTTTGTTTAAACACTTTCCTCTTCATATTCTGACAACACGCTACACTACCAAGCACCACAGAAATACACAATAGTGATTACATCCCTCCATATAGGGTTGGCATCAGGAAAGGCATCCGGCCGTAAATCAGGGCCAAATCCACACGTGCGGCACAGTTCGCACCCGCGACCCCACATGTGTGGCGAAAGCGGTTAAAAATGAATAAAAGAATAAGTTTCGCAGGCATGAATATTTATTTTCGAGTTCGTCCAAAATCTCGCATGTTCGGATTCACCCAGCAAAATTGCAGTTTAAAAATTAGATACGGATAGTGCCAAAACAGAATTAACTATGGACGTGAAAATGGACAGTAATTTTTACGATGTTCGTATGAGAGTAAAAATATTATAACCTAACATTTCTGCAGCTGAGGTACTTGTCGGCAACAGAAATTATTTAAGTGATGTCTTTACTTCACGAGTGCGGCACACGTGAGAAACAACTGCTGACAGTGGCAATTGAGCGCTATAACTTACCATTTTTGTAGACCAATTCGTCTAGAATTCAAAACAGTGATCAGCTACGGGACTGTTATTACTGTACCGCGCCAATACTTCCTGTAGGCAAACGATCAGATTCACGCCACCTGATCGGAATCACCCTACTTTACTGTACAAGGCAGATACTGCACCCCACCTCTCCCCTCGTTGGAGCGTCTGCCTTACAACGGCTGCCTGTACAAGGCTAGCAATAGCCACATGAAAATACTATTAATTATTACTGCATCATCATTATTATTATCGGGCTCCTTGGTTGGATGGTCAGTGCATTAATCTTCATTTCAGAGGGCTCTGGCTTCGATTCCCGGCCGGGCCGAGGATTTTAGCTGAGTATGGTTCGCAGAGTAGGTATTTGTGTTCATCTTAATACATTATTCTTCGTATATACACAACACACCACACTACTAGCCACTACGGAAACACGTGACGATCTCTCTTCACATACGGTTGTCGTCAGTAAGGGCATCTGGCCGTAAAACTATACTAAATCGTTATTCAATGCCGACCAAGTAAATTGGAAATGAGGCAAATTATTATTATTATTATTATTATTATTATTATTATTATTATTATTATTATTATTATTATTATTATTATTATTATTATTATTATAAGCCTCCGTGGCTCAGGCGGCAGCACGCCGGCCTCTCACCGCTGGGTTCCGTGGTTCAAATCCCGATCACTCCATGTGAGATTTGTGCTGGACAAAGCGGAGGCGGGACAGGTTTTTCTCCGAGCACTCCGGTTTTCCCTGTCATCTTTCATTCCAGCAACACTCTCCAATCTCATTTCATTTCATTAATCATTGCCCCAGAGGAGTGCGACAGGTCTCGGCCCAACCGGCACAATTCCCATCCTCGCCGCTAGAAGGGGGCTTCATTCATTCCATTCTTGACCTGGTCAAAAGACTGGAACAGGTTGTGGATTTTCACTATGGAATTCTACATTGTATACGGAATTTTAGGTGTAGTTTGCACGCTGTGGGTAAGATTTTTTATTAAACTGCATAGCTCTTAGCGTAAACACTACGGGGAGATCACCATACGTCGTTTCTCATGTGAAGACCGGGTTAGGGAGGCAACCTCCTTTGCCTACTGCCAGTCACATCGAGTTGGGCAGTTTTCATTATAATGGCAGACACTCATTCTCTACCTGCCTTTTAATATTCTCGGAAAGACTGTGTGTGGTTTACCGGAGGTCTGAACGGATCTGCCAATTGACATAAAATCTACATGACGGCAATACACTTTAGCAATAGAGTAGTTTGTTGATTTGTATCTGACCGAGCTCGATAGCTGCAGTCGCTTAAGTGCGGCCAGTATCCAGTAAATGGGAGATCGTGGGTTCGAGCCCCACTGTTGGCAGCCCTGAAGATGTTTTTCCGTGCTTTCCCATTTTCCCACCAGGCAAATGCCGGGGCTGTACCTTAATTAAGGCCACGGCTGCATCCTTCCACTTCCTAGGCATTTCTCATCCCATCGTCGCCATAAGACCTATCTGTGTCGGCGCGACGTAAAGCAAATAGCAAAAAAAAAAAAAAAAAGATATGTATCTGCGTAAATTCAAGTACAAAGGAAAAATATTAATGGTTAATATTAATATTTTATTATTGGAATGTATATGGGATAATTGGCCTGCTTATTGGTATCGTGTAAAACGGTTCCGTAAACAACAATATGTTTCCAAGACATGTCGCTAAAATTTGTCATAACAACTTGGAGAGTGTTAAGAATCAGGAAGCTGTGACTGAGCAAGAAGTAAAACGATCTCTCTCATGTTATATTAGTACAGTATCTTGCAGTGACTCTCCATGCCGCAATAGCTGACCGAGTGTGTGTTTCTGTTTTTGTTTTGTCATTTGTTAATCTGTTCATGTCCCATGCCAATCCACGGCATTCGCAAATAACATAGACCCACACGCGACGCTCGTGTTGCTCGTGAATATTAAACTAGAGCAGGGATTTTCAATTTTTGGTACGCGACGGATTGGAAGGTGGTAAGCCAGAAACTTCACTGAAGTGTTCAAATTTCGTCAAATTCAAAAACACGCCGAATCTACAACCCAATGCTGAAAATTTTAAAAACAATATAAGAACAAACTTCATATTGAAAGTTTCAACAACTCGTCCAGATGTTAGAAGTCTAATAAAAAAAAAATAAAAAAAAATAAAGGGTCACCAGGTTCACTATTCCTGAAATGAACACAACTGTAAACGAAAGAAAAGAGGCTGAAGTTAAACTTGAAATTGTTTTATTTAAAAATTCAATGTAAATATTTACACTTTAGAGAAATGCTTTAGTAGTCTACTATAAGAGAAGGCCATAAATAAAAAATGGTTTCCTGAAATTTACTTGCTCTCATTTTGGTGTAAGTAATTTTTCTCCGCGAAAGGTGTTACTTCTGACCTCAGTCCAGTAGTTCAGTTGTACTCAGGGGAAAAGTTTGAAAAATGTTGAACTACAGTGAAGGCTAACATAAGTTTGCACCCCCCCCCCCTGTTATTCTTTACTTCGTTGTCCCAATGATACTACATTTCCCACAGAGAAAATGTGTAGCCTATGTACAGTTTCAAAGAGTCAATTCCCCACAGCTTCCCCACCCTGGTCCACTTTCAGCAAAATGATCACCTGAGCAAGTCAAGTGGTCATGCCTCCATCAGTGAAGTTGCAGTGAGTTTCAACCCCACCATCGGAATCCGTGAATATGGTCCTCCTTGGTTTCCCACTTCCACACCAAGAAAATGCTGGGGCTGTACCTTAATTAAGGCAGGCCGCTCCCTTCCTAGTTCTTCCCTGCCCCATTGTCACCGAAAACATTTCTGAGTTAGTGCGACTTTAATCCATTATGAAGTATGTTGGCTCAATCTGCCCCTCGAAGTTCAAATTTTCGACCTCTTTTCCAAATATTTGTCGTGGTCGTATTTCTTCCTGATTTAAATCAACATCCCCAACTTTAAACCTCGAAGACCTTTCCTGGGACTGGTGAGCGTACTACCAGCTCCTTAGTTGAATGAGAGATTCAATCACTGATTGTTTCCATAAATATTCCCCTAACATATGGTGTTTACAGAACTCCATTAATATGTTGTCTCTGACTTTTGGCTCAATTCCTATGGGAATTACTGTTTACCTTTCCATGCAGAAGAAATGTGCTGGTAAAAAATGAAATGGCGTATGGCCTTTTCAGTGCCGGGAATGTCCGAGGACAAGTTCGGCTCGCCAGATGCAGGTCTTCTGATGAGACTCCCGTAGGCGACCTGCCCGTCGTGATGAGGATAAAATGATGATGACACATACACCCAGTCTCGGTGTCACTGGAATTAACCAATTATGGTTAAAATTCCCGACCCTGCTGGGAATCGAACCCAGGGCCCCTGTGACCAAAAGCCAGCACGCTAACCATTTAGCCATGGAGCTGGACAGTGTGCTGATGATAGTGGATTACGACTCTCCTTCCACTTGTGCAGTGAGTCTAGGACTGCTGTAGTCATGGTAAAAAATTAAATGGCGTATGGCTTTTAGTGCCGGGAGTGTATGAGGACATGTTCGGCTCGCCAGGTTCAGGTCTTTTGATATGACTCCCGTAGGCGACCTGCGCGTCGTGATGAGGATGAAATGATGATGAAGACGGCACATACACCCAGCCCCCGTGCCAGCGAAATTAACCAATGATGTTAAAATTCCCGACCCTGCCGGGAATCGAACCCGGGACCCCTGTGACCAAAGGCCAGCACGCTAACCATTTAGCCATGGAGCCGGACTGTAGTCATGGTAAGAATACTTTATTATTGGGAATCTCTTCTGATACTTGAGAGCCCACCTAGTACCTTTCTTAAGCAGCTTTTGTAGTGTCTATCATCCTCTTCTCAGCAACCTTCCCACCAAGCAGCCCTGTGAGGTATTATTTAATGATGTTCATGACTTATTAACCTAGACTGAAGGCTAACACAAGTTTATACGCACCGTTATGTTGACTTATTTGTTATTTCTTACTGGCACGTAAAAGAATTCCAAAGAACCGTCAAAAAGTAATTAGTGGGATGTGAAAAATAATCATCATCATCATCATCATCTGTTTACCCTCCAGGTTCGACTTTTCCCTCGGACTCAGCGAGGGATCTCACCTCTACCGCCTCAAGGGCAGTGTCCTGATGCTTCAGACTCTTGGTCGGGGGATACAACTGGGGAGTATGACCAGTACCTCTCCCAGGCGGCCTCACCTGCTATGGTGAACAGGGGCCTTGTAGAGGGATGGGAAGACTGAAAGGGATAGGCAAGGATGAGGGAAGGAAGCGGCCGTGGCCTTAAGTTAGGTACCATCCCGGCATTCGCCTGGAGGTGAAGTGGGAAACCACGGAAAACCACTTCGAGGATGGCTGAGGTGGGAATCGAACCCACCTCTACTCAGTTGACCTCCCGAGGCTGAGTGGACCCCGTTCCAGCCCTCGTGCCACTTTTTAAATTTCGTGGCAGAGCCGGGAATCGAACCCGGACCTCCGGGGGTGGCAGCTAATCACGCTAACCACTACACCACAGAGGCGTACTGTGAAAAATAATATTATATGAAAATGCGACTTTCTTGCAGATTTTTTCGATATTTCTTTTACAATTGGCTTTGCTTCGTATCGACACAGATAGGTCTTGTGGTGACGACGGGATAGGAAAGGGCTAGGAGTGGGACGGAAGTGGCCGTGGCCTTAATTAAGCTACAGCCGCAGCATTTTCCTGGTGTGAAAATGGGAAACCACGGAAAACAATCCTTCAGGTCTGCCGACAGTTGGGTTCGAACCCACTATTTCCCGAATGCAAGCTCACAGTTGCGCGCACCTGACCGCACGTCCAACTCGCTCGGCTGTTATTTCTTGCACTATTGACAAAGATAAACCTTACCGGTAGTTAATGTCTAAACCTAATAAATTAACAACGTTATACAAAATGTTAAAGAGTTAATTCCCCACGGAACTGTAGTGTATTTAAAGCGTATGCAGTATGCAAAACTACTACCTCTAAAATGTTTTCATTCCTTCCCTGAAGGGGGATGCGGGCCTCTTAAACGGTGACGCCGTCTCTCAGGCCAGGAGATTTGTTACGGCGAAGGAGATGCTCGGAGAAGTTGAGGGGTTGGCGGCCGCGGCCTACGCTAAGAACTGTTGCGGCATTCGCAGTAGTGCAGGAGAATGGAAACCCACGGAAAACCATTCTCAGGACAACCGACGGGTGGGGCCAGCCGTGAGGTCCAGCCCTGTCCCGTCGCCGAATGCTCAGGCGTAGAGCCACGGTAGAGACGTAGCCACCCCTCCTCTGCTCGGTTGGCCGGTCGGAGCGCAGAGGTTTTGGACAACGGATCAGTGAGCACCTGTAGGCAGAGACACACTCTGCATTCACCGACCCAGTATGCAGAAGGCTGGTCTGGCTAGGTCTATGATGGGTGTGAAAATAGATGGTAGAAATATGAACAACTTCAGGCATGCTGAAGAGACTATCCTGTTGCCAGAAAAAAAGAGTAGGCCTACCTTGAATATTTGATCATGAAAGTAAAGGACGAAAGAGAGAAGGTTAGGCTATACTTAAATAACATGAGAAGACATAAACTTTAAGACTGAAATTAATAACAAAGAAGGAATAGAGGTGGTTAGGGATTTCATCTTCCTTGATTATGAAATGAATTGCGAAGGTGACTGCATCCTTCAAGCCAAACTGTGGCTGAAGTTGAAAGGAACGAAATGATAAGCTTGAAAAATGGAAACGCAGGGGCATCATTGAAAGAACCAAATGCGGCTTGGTCAGTGTCATAGTTTTCCCTATAGCCACAGATGGCTGCGAAACATGGACCTTGAAAACAGCTGACAGGAGAAGGATCGATGCATATGAGTTTTGGTGTTGGTTACGTCTGCTGAGAATGCCTTAGTCAGCAAATATGCGTAATAAGACAATCTTGGACCATATCAAGGCAAGAAGCTCAGGGAGTATAGTGAGACAAAAGCTATGTTGTTGTGGCCACATAATCAGAAGCATGTCTCTGGGAAAGGTGGAATGGTGGGTGGAAGAATAGGAATTGGTAGGCGGATATTACTTTGGTGAGATGACGTCAAACGGATATTGACATGACGGTCGCTGAAATGCTGGCCAGAATAGAGCTGAATGGAGACACACGATCCGTTGGATGACCGAGAGCCGTACTCGACTGAACGGATGAAGAGAGTTGTAATGTTGAGATATTCGCACGCTATTCCAATGAATGTGATATACAAGTAGATTACGGAGTCATTCACAATTCTAAAATATATTTCAAAGCTCTGGTGTAAGGGGGGATATCTGTTCGTTACGAGACCTGATGCTCATACCATAAAATCACAGTCCAGTAATTCTGTTATTGAGTTACGACTGGAAAATACAAACTTGTTCTGATACAATTATTTTCAAAAATAAATAGAATGTTTAATAGTCATCAGTTCAACCCCTCTCCCCTCCCCACCAGACACACACCAATGTAAACCAGTCTGCGTTCATAATAGCTGAAATCAAATAATTCTGTCTCCAATAACTAGCTTTATATCCGTAACTCGTTATCATTTTAATGTTCGTTCCCTCACGATGCTCAGTTAGTATGCAGAATGTCGTTTTAATATTGTGTGCAACCTAAGCTACTGCAAATTTGCGTTAATTGGCACTGGGATTTAATTTATACGTGCTAACGTGAAATAGAGTTGTGTGATAAATTTTTTCAGAGTCTGTCAAGATAGCCTACTAGAGGAGTATCGTGCGAGTAATTCGTGTACTAACATCCGAATTCTCTGTAGCAGTGGATTCGTGTACAGTATGTAATGAACTTAGAGGTGAAAATGAAATGGCGTATGGCTTTTAGTGCCGGGAGTGTCCGAGGAGTTCTGCTCGCCAGATGCAGGTCTTTTGAACTGACATCCGTAGGCGACCTGCGCGTCGTGATAAGGATGAAATGATGATGAAGGCGACACATACACCCAGGCCCCGTGCCAGCGAAATTAACCAATTGTGGTGAAAATTCCCGGCACTGCCGGGAATCGAACCCGGGACCCCTGTGACCAAAGACCAGCACGCTAACCATTTAGCCATGGAGCCGGACTACTTATAGGTAGTCAATGCGATTAATTTCTTCAATGGTGAACTACTGCTACTACTACTCTGAGAAATATATGAATTTCATTAACTTCGTAGTCCACAGATTCTCTCAAATATTTTACCAATGCGCGTACTGATAGTATACAAAGTAAATCCTGCGGGACAAAGTTCCAGCACTTCGGCGTCTTTGAGAAATGTAAAAGTAGTTAGTAGGACAGAATACTCATTCTTTTCTTCTTCTTCTACTACTTCTTCCGTTTCGGCCTCTGTAAAACTACGGGCAGCATTGTTATAGTTTGGGTTTTCTTCTCCTCCCAGAATTGCTCTACCGTTCTCCAGCTGATATTTTCAGTATCCTCTTCTCTTGTCTCCCCCACTGATGCTTCTCTAACCCATGCCTATACCTTTCTCTGTCATTGAGCTCTGGCATATTGGTTGGTATATATTTATTTTTCTAATTCTTCGTCCCTTCCACCTTCATCCCCATCCCCATTCGCAGTTCCCGTCTTTCCTCTCGTCCTTCCCCTACCCGTAGTTTCCCATACTCTTTTAGTCATTCTTTCCATGTCCATTCTGATCACATGTCCAGCAAATCTTGCTCTTTTGAGTATTATTTCTTCGGAGATAGTCCTCGTGTTTTCACACAGTTCGTCCCTTGATCTTCGTTCTCATCTTTCACCTCCTCTTTTTGGTCCCACTATCGTTCTCAGAATTTTTCTTTCTTCTTTCTCCACTTGCCCTACCTCCATGCCTTCGTAGTGTCGTCTCGGCCGCGTACAGTACTGCGTTCCTCACTGTTGCCTTGTAATGCCCGAGCTTTGCGTCCATGGATATGTACACTTCTCTGGTCGCAAGGTAGGTAGTCCTCATCTTTTTCATCCTCTCTTCTATCCATCCGAACCCTGCTCCTGTTTCTTCCTATTACATATTCTTCAAGGTACTTGAACATTTCTTCCTTCTGCATGGTGCCTTCTGGTATTTTCCAATCACCGGTGGTGCTCAGACTATTGCTTATTTCTAATCTGATTTATTTACACTTATATTTACATTTCATCCGTAGGAGAGTATACTGCGCCCCCCTCCTCCCCCCCCCCCCCATGCTAGTACTCTCGGGAGTCGCGTCTCGCAGTTGAGAACAGCTGACGTAGGCCACTTAAAAAGTTTTCTTCATAGTTTTGCCACTTTTAACTGACTAAGTGGTGAATTTTTCTCCCCGATACATATTTCTTCCTCACATACGTAGTACTCCACATCCGTCATCATAATAGTACAAATTAGGCATACTAGTACAAGCATGACAGGAAGGAAGCAGCACATCATCATAGAGATTTCTTGATTAGTTAATATATAGAGTTTTACCTACAATTTTCCAATAAAAGGGTGAAATTCCAAGCTTTTAGAATAAGTTTAAATTATAACATTCGTTACAATTTGCCCTAAACGTTTCTTGGCAGACTTTTAAGCTCTTACAAATGCTGGGGCTGTACCTTAATTAAGGCCACGGTCGCTTCCTTTCCACTCCTAGGCCTTTCCTATCCCACCGCCGCCGTAAGTCCTATCTGTGTCGGTGCGATGTAAAGCAAATACAAATTTTAACCTCATATACGTTCGGTACGCAAGTCTACTGGAAATGTGTGCATTTTAATAAATGCAGGTGAAAGATTAAGGCAAGAAATATTTTCACCACCACCACCATCACAATAGCTCGATACGTGGTGTGCAACGTTTGATGCTTCCTTATTCCGCTCAAGTATCTGTTCGCTTCACTGCACGGGCCGTGTATCACTAGGAAGTTGGTGGGTTCGAACCCCACCGTCGGCAGCCACAAAAATGGTACCCCCACAGTTTCCCAGTTTCATGTCAGGCAAATACTGAGCCTGTATCGTAATTAAGAACACATCATGGTCCTTTCCTATCACAGTGACGACGAAAATCTAAATGTGTTTGTGTGATGTTAAATTGTGGATTAATTTCTGTACACTACTACTACTACTGACCGTGTGTTCAAGAGAGAATGCGCTGAATGAGATCCCGGCCGGAAGCGATATACTCTGTGGCCTAAGTGCTGATTCAGCCCGACACAGCATTGTACTCTGCCCAGTTATATGTTGCCAGTTTTAGTTTCCCATTACTAGTATTGCCATATTGTCAAATAGATGGAATTACCTTATAGCAGTAGTTATATTAGTTTTCGTTTTATCCCTTTTTATCAATAGCAATATTGAGATCGTTGATATCTGAAAAGACATCAGTGAAGCATTGACATTTGATTATTATTATTTTCAATACTATCAGTTTTCGTTTTATCCCTGTTCTTAACAGCAATATTGAGATTTTTTGAGGTTTGGTTTATATATGAAAAGACAACAGTGACTTATTGACAATTGATTATTGTCATTTCCAGTAACTTTTTTTTTGGTGTTAGTTATTTTTACTATACAAGCTTTATGATATGTGCAGAGCAACTTAAGCAGACTAGGCTAGGCATTATTATTTTTCTTCCGTAAAGGATCAATAAGGCTTCATAGCTGTAGATCTGGTAGAAAAATAAAGATTACGATTACGATTACTACTGACCGTGTGAGTTCGCTGCGTGGTTCGGGCCATATCGCTATAAGCCTACATTCGGGATATGGTAAGTTCGTAACCCATCACCGAAAGCCTTGAAAATGGTTTCCCATTTTCATACCGGACAAGTGTAGCTTGTTATGTTATTAGCCTGATGGCTTTCTGGATCCTCAAAGTAGCACCATCAAAGATTATGCAATTATAAATAAACCGCAAAAACTAACGGCGATGCCAAAATGAAGTGTACTAGGCAAGACGACGAGTGACGTAGTTTGCCATTGCTTTCCTCAGTGGGCCACAAAGTGCTCTTGGCACTATGTGTAGCACCATTCATGATACAGAGAAACACTAGTCTCGCACCAAATGACATTACTCAGCACCACTACTCCAGCAGCTTCCAGATTGTCATTCATAAATGAAACTGAGACTTCCGTGAAAGCTACATTTCACTCTGTCCTGTGCCAACTGACAGAAGCAAAATAACTACATCCATCATGAAATAGCATCAAGCGGGGCAAGTGCAGATAAAACATGAATTAAGACCACGGCCGCTTCCTTCCAACTCCTATTACATCGTCGCCAAAGACCTACCGCGGCGTTATACCACAAGCATAACAAAATTAATACCACTACTATTATGTTACTAGGGCCTACATGTAATATGATCTGAACTACCGAACTTTAGCTCTTCTGAAGTGGCGCTTCTAGACTGTCCACCCATTGCACAATTCAACCCCCTCGAGGGTCGAGCTAGTTTACCGGATCTGATTCACTAAGTGCTCTTGTTCCGGTGTTTGTAGTGTGTTATTTTAGCTTTTGGTTTCCTGTGGACCAGTAACTACTCTGCCTACTCATTTTGACGTTCCGATTGTGCTGCTGTCTAATAACGAAAAACCGGGCGAGATGGCCGTGCGGTTAGAGGCGCGCGGCTATGAGCTTGCACCCGGGAGATAGTGCGTTCGAATCCCACTGTCGCCAGCCCTGAAGATGTTTTTCCGTGGTTTCCCATTTAACACCAGGCAAATGCTGGGGCTGTATCTTAATTAGGGCCACGGTCGCTTCTTTCCAACTCCTAGGCCTTTCCTAACCCATCGTCGTCATAAGTCCTATCTGTGTCGGTGCGACGTAAAGCCACTGGCAAAATAATAATAATAATAATAATAATAATAATAATAATAATAATAATAATAATAATAACGAAAACAAAATTCTACTGCACGGTTCTTATGGCTTAGTTAATGTAAGTTACGAGTAATTTAGTCTGGTGACACAGAGTGTTACATCAGAGATTTTCAACATGCTAATAATGATGACACCGGGCGAGTTGGCCGTGTGGTTAGGAGCGCGCAGCTGTGAGCTCGCATCCGGGAGATAGTGGGTTCGAACCCTACTGTCGGCAGCCCTGAAGATGGTTTTCCGTGGTTTCCCATTTTCACACCAGGCAAATGCTGGGGCTGTACCTTAATTAAGGCCACGGCCGCTTCCTTCCCATTCCTAGGCCTTTCCTGTCCCATCGTCGGCATAAGACCTATCTGTGTCGGTGCGACGTAAAGCAACTAACGAAAAAAAATTTAAAAAAATAATGATGACATGGAGACAACCTTTCAAAACTCGACTACCTCAGCTGGGAATCGAATCCGTGAACTTGAAATCATGCTTCGGACACTCAATCACTGATCCACTGAGACAATAATAATAATAATAATAATAATAATAATAATAATAATAATAATAATAATAATAATAATACTTGGGAGAAATACTTGAACCAACGGGAGGCGAGAAGGCTGCCCAGAAAACTCGCCTACAAAAATTTCGGAAAGCCTACGGTAGGGTTCACAACATATACAATAAAAAGTGCTTGTCCCGCCATGCAAAGATCAGACACTATACTACAGTAATCAAGCCCGAAGTCTTATATGCCAGTGAGACCCTTACACTAAATGGGAAAGGTGACCTAGAAAACATTTTAAGAGAAGAAAGAAGAATCCTGAGGAAAATTCTCGGCCCCCAAAAAACAGAAGATGGATATAGATTGAGGTCACGCAAAGTGACAGAAGAGCTTTCCAACATTGCAGCAGACATCCGCAAAAGACGTCTGAAATTTTATGGGCACGTTCGCAGACTGCCGGCAAGTAGACTGACACACAAGATTCTCACCTACATAGAACATCTAAAAAATATTCCGTGGGTACTGGAAGTGAAGAAGGATCTGGAAAAAGCCCATATGGACTCAACTGACACCGCGGACAGAAACCTCTACAGGAAAAAAATTAATGGATGGAAAGTGCAACCAGACAACGAAGTGAAAAAGAAGACTGGAGCAAAGTGGACAGAAGAACGAAAAAGGATCCACGGAGAAAGGATGAGAGCTGTTTGGCAACTCAGAAAACAGAATCGTTAGAGCTTTGCGTGATCCATTGGGTCCATACGCACATAATAATAATAATAATAACATACATACATACATACATACATACATACATACATACATACATACATACATACATACATACATACATACATTATCATTATTGACTGATATGCCTTTCAGCGTTCAGTCTGCAAGCCTCTGTGAATTTACTAAACGTCGCCACAATCCTCGATTTGCAACTAGTGTTGTGCCTTCATTTAGTTCTATACCTCTTATCTTTAAATCGTTAGAAACCGAGTCTAACCATCGTCGTCTTGATCTACCTCTACTTCTTTTACCCTCCATAGCAGAGTCCATTATTCTCCTAGGTAACCTATCCTCCTCCATACGCCTCACATGACCCCACCATCGAAGCCGGTTTATGCGTACAGCTTCATCCATCGAGTTCATTCCTAAATTAGCCTTTATCTCCTCATTCTGAGTACCCTCCTGCCATTGTCCCCACCTGTTTGTCCCAGCAATCATTCTTGCTACTTTCATGTCTGTTACTTCTAACTTATGAATAAGGTATCCTGAGTCCACCCAGCTTTCGCTCCCGTAAAGCAAAGTTGGTCTGAAAACAGACCGATGTAAAGATAGCTTCGTCTGGGAGCTGACTTCCTTCTTACAGAATACTGTTAATCGCAGCTGCGAGCTCACTGCATTAGCTTTACGACACCTTGATTCAATCTCACTTACTATATTACCATCCTGGGAGAACACACAACCTAAATACTTGAAATTATCGACCTGTTCTAGCTTTGTGTCACCGATCTGACATTCAATTCTGTTGAATTTCTTACCTACTGACATCAATTTAGTCTTTGAGAGGCTAATTTTCATACCATACTCATTGCACCTATTTTCTAGTTCCAAGATATTAGACTGTAGGCTTTCGGCACAATCTGCCATTAAGACCAAATCGTCAGCATAGGCCAGACTGCTTACTACATTTCCACCTAACTGAATCTCTCCCTGCCATTTTATACCTTTCAGCAGATGATCCATGTAAACTACGAACAGCAAAGGTGAAAGATTACAGCCTTGTCTAACCCCTGTAAGTACCCTGAACCAAGAACTCATTCTACCATCAATTCTCACTGAAGCACAATTGTCAACATAAATGCCTTTGATTGATTTTAATAATCTGCCTTTAACTCCATAGTCCCCCAGTATGGCGAACCTTTTCCCTCGGTACCCTGTCATATGCTTTCTCTAGATCTACGAAACATAAACACAACTGCCTATTCCTCTCGTAGCATTTTTCAATTACCTGGCGCATACTGAAAATCTGATTCTGACAGCCCCTCTGTGGTCTGAAACCACACTGGTTTTCATCCAGCTTCCTCTCAACGACTGATCGCACCCTCCCTTCCAAGATGCCAGTGAATACTTTGCCTGGTATACTAATCAATGAGATACCTCGATAGTTGTTGCAATCCTTCCTGTTCCCTTGCTTATAGATAGGTGCAATTACTGCTTTTGCCCAATCTGAAGGTACCTTACCAACACTCCATGCTAATTTTACTACTCTATGAAGCCATTTCATCCCGGCCTTCCCACTATACTTCACCATTTCAGGTCTAATTTCATCTATTCCTGCTGCCTTATGAGAGTGGCGTTTATTTACCATCCTTTCCACTTCCTCAAGCATAATTTCACCAACATCATTTTCCTCCTCCCCATGAGCTTGGCTGTTCACAACACCACCAGGATGATTTTCTTTTACATTGAGAAGATGTTCAAAATATTCCCTCCACCTCTCCAGTGATTCCCTGGGATCTATTATGAGTTCACCTGAATTACTCAAAACACTGTTCATTTCCTTTTTCCCTCCCTTCCTAAGATTCTTTATTACTGTCCAGAAAGGTTTCCCTGCTGCTTGACCTAGCCTTTCCAGGTTGTTACCAAAATCTTCCCAGGACTTCTTTTTGGATTCAACAACTATTTGTTTCGCTCTGTTTCTTTCATCTACGTACAACTCCCTGTCTGCCTCGGCCCTTGTTTGGAGCCATTTTTGATCAGCCTTCTTTTTACGTTTACAGGCTGCTCTCACTTCATCATTCCACCAAGATGTTCGCCTTTTCCCATCTTTACACACAGTTGTTCGTAGGCATTCCCTTGCTGTTTCTACTACAGCATCCCTGTATACCATCCATTCACTTTCTATATCCTGAACCTGCTTACTGTCTACTGTTCGAAACTTCTCACTAATCATATCCATGTACTTCTGTCTAATGTTCTCGTCCTGGAGATTTTCTACCCTTATTCGTTTGCAGACAGATTTCACTTTCTCTACCCTAGGCCTAGAGATACTTAGTTCACTACAGATCAGATAGTGGTCTGTATCATCGAAAAATCCGCGGAAAACTCGTACATTCCTAACAGATTTCCTGAATTCGAAGTCTGTTAAGATATAGTCTATTATGGATCTGGTACCCCTAGCCTCCCATGTGTAGCGGTGAATAGCCTTATGCTTGAAGAATGTATTCGTAACAGCTAAACCCATACTAGCACAGAAGTCCAGCAAACGCTTCCCATTCCCATTAGCTTCCATATCTTCCCCACATTTACCAATCACCCTTTCGTATCCTTCAGTTCTATTCCCAACTCTCGCATTGAAATCGCCCATTAGCACTATTCTATCGTTGCTGTTGACCCTGACCACGATGTCACTCAATGCTTCATAAAACTTGTCAACTTCATCCTCATCCGCACCCTCACATGGTGAATACACGGACACAACTCTAGTCCTAATTCCTCCAAATGACAAATCTACCCACATCATTCGCTCATTTACGTGCCTAACAGAAACTATGTTCCGTGCAATGGTATTCCTGATAAAGAGCCCTACCCCAGACTCTGCCCTTCCCTTTCTAACACCCGTCAAGTACACTTTATAATCTCCTATCTCTTCCTCGTTATCTCCCCTTACCCGAATATCACTTACTCCTAGCACATCCAGATGCATCCTCTTTGCTGACTCAGCCAGTTCTACCTTCTTTCTTCCATAAGCCCCATTAATATTGATAGCTCCCCATCGAATTCCATTTCGTTCGCCAAGTTGTTTCCAAGGAGTCCCTCGCCTGTCAAATGGGAGTGGGACTCCGTTACTCCCATAGGTCCGAGGCTTGCTTAAAATGTTCTGAGCTCGGTAGATTCATGAAGCAGGATGCTACCCTACTTACACATAGTCCAAGTGAGGATCTCTCCTCTAACGGGTTATGGACCACCGGTGGATTGTATAGTCCTAGCCGCCTGAGCACAAGGAGGGCCAGGACTCAGAATATGTCCGAGATGCCCACTCCCATTCCATAGCAACTGGTATCCCGACTCTCAGGACCACTTACTAGGCTACTCAGCCGTTGCCCATGGTTCACGAACTAGGACGTGACTACAGTAACCCACAAACATGAACCATTAATAATAATAATAATAATAATAATAATAATAATAATAATAATAATAATAATAATAATAATATAATCCATATGGCTGAATTTCGAATATAAATGGGGTACTGAGTATAGAAAATATGAGCTTTACATAACTTTTCATCTTGCGATAAAAGGCAATATAAATGAACAACAAAAACCTTCCGCTCGGTCAGTGATCAGGAACAACAACTGCTCGTTTGGACTTGCGGGCACCATCTCTTGGACGGGGTGGTGCGGAGAGATACTCGCAACACATTTGTAAAACGTAACTTCAAAGACATTCCATGCATGTCGCAGCTATTTGGAAAAAGCGTTAAAAGCCGTACCACCAGAGCTGCACGAAATGGATGTCTCAGTCGTGTACTGAAATAGTGATATAAAACAACGAAAAGGCATTCAGGTCTAGGTATCGGTCCTCGGCTACTACGTCATACCATCACTCTTCATCGTGGTGAACTTTTCACACATGTAAATGCTTTTATCTCTTGCTATTCTAACTATTCGACCTTTCTATTTCTTTCTGTGTGGGTTCCCTTCAAGAAGTGAAGTCGTCAAATAAATTTACTGAAACCTAATAGTTTATCGCTTCCAATGATTAAATAGGTTAAATGTGTTTATATCCAGCTTGTAATTTGGAATTCACTTCTGTTAGATTCGACCTCACAGTCCAAAAAATTGTACCCCCCCCCCCCCCCGTATACATGTGCCGGCGCTAGGTTACACTTGACAGTTGTATTTCATGTCGGCGCCGCTACAAGACGTAAATGAGGAATGTCACCCGTCAAACATAGTGACCAATCCATTACTTTTATAATTTTGGATATAGTTACACATATTACTTCCTATTATATTTCGTATAGTGCTTATAAGCTTTCATTCTTACAAAACTATAAGCATGTAGTTTTTAATGTAATGTTTAAACTAGCCGCAAGGTAAAAATGAGCCATTTTAATTTCATTGTTGTTGGCAATATGGCTACTACAGTGGTGCCATCTATAAGTTGCTTGACTGTTACATAGAAATGTTGCCGTTTGGCATGTTGTCCCCATTGTCGCTAACACATGCTCAAATTGGTTCTCGCGGTTATGAAGTTTGGATAATTTTGTGTTCTTTGCGAGATAATGGTGCAGTGTGATGTCACGGAAGCGACGACGACATTGTTATGAATCGTGGCGAGGAGTGCCCCTTCCTCGTCAGGTGTCTGAACTAGTGCGGAGAACCCATAAGTTTTACGAGTGATAAAGAGAATTCGTACGGTTGTCATGGCTGTTCCTCTGTTTCTGCAGATCAAGTTGTGGAACGCAAATTGTAAATTAGATAACAAGAATAAGGTTTCTTAATTTTTTAGGTTGCCTGCTGCCATTTCTTGATGGATACAGTACTTTTGTATCCATCTCTTGGCACAGGCCACAGTAAAGTGTAGCTTCCACCGAAGTCCCAGTCTCATCCATGGCTGTGACAATATGGAAGCTGCTAGGGTATGGGTGGTGCTGAGTAATGACATTCAGAGCACGACTAGTAAATCTGAGTGTTAAGAAACGTGTTGCTCATAGGGTCAGTCATGCTGCAATAACACTTTCTGGCCCAGTGAGGAAAGCAATCGCAAACTACCTCACTCCTCGTCTTGCCTAGTACGCCTCATTTTGGTGCTGCCATTGGTTATTGCGGTTTCCTTATAACCAAATAAACTTTGGTGGTGCTATTTGAGGATCCAACCAGCCTCTGGCTGATGACCTAACAGACAGACAATTTTTTATGCTATTTGCTTTACGCACCGACACAGATAGGTCTTATGGAGACGATGGGACAAGAAAGGCCTAGGAATGGGAAGGAAGCGGCCGTGGCCTTAATTAAGGTACAGTCCCAGCGTTTGCCTGGTGTGAAAATAGGATACCGCGGAAAACCATATTCAGGGCTGCCGACAGTGGGGTTCGAACCCGCTATCTCCCGGATGCGAGCTCACAGCTGCGCGCTCCTAACCGCACGGCCAAATCGCCCGGTTTAATTTTTGTCAATTTAGTAGATTTTACCAATAACCTTTTGAGACATCACCGGTGTATATTGGTGTAACATTTGTTGGTGTATATAAAGTGAGATCCTTGCCGGCCTATTTCTTCTGTACGTGTAACATCGCGATAATAAGAACCTCGCGGTAGACTTATCTAGTATCATTTTGTGTGATGATCTCTTTTATTAGAACATTAATCTTCGTGTTGAAAGTGCAATTGTTGTCGACCGATTGTATTTGTATTGTGTATCATCGCAATGAAACAGAAATATCTTTTTCCGTGTTTCTAGAAACTCACCGTGTCGTGCAATCAGCTGTTAGAGTATTACGGCGGCAACATCCTTTCGGGCGCCATTGCAGTGTGACCAACATCATGCTCAGCTATCATGTGCAACCTTACGGCGGCCCAAATAGTGAACAAAATAACCGTTAAAATATCAAGGATAGCATGTGAAGTGTTAACCATTGCAAAATTCAAGAAAGCACCTTCTTTCGGTCACAGCTTCGAAAATGACAAATACAGACTGATTGATAAAGTGATCATAGTAGACAAGACAGAAGGGAAATGACGAAATAGGCGGAATATGTGATTCTGACATGGAACCTCCGAGAATGGTTTGACGTCCACGATACAGTAACTGTCATACGGGAAACATAGAACAGGGAAACTTACTCTACGGCAGTCACAAACATTTTTGAGGAGCTGGCACCAGAAAAATAAACAATTCAAGCCAAGCCAAATTAAAGGATCACTAATAGGAAACAAATCGGCACTATCGATGTGTTGACCTTGCGATAAAAAATCAAATAGATCTCGGTGGCGGATTGGTGAAATCAGGCGCGCTCTAGAACCTGTACGCAAAGTACGTCGACCAGTAGCACCCATCCGAGCCTTGAGTTAGTTGCTGGAATCTTAGACTGTGTCGAAAGGTAACGTTGCACGCTGTGCTGTACTCATGCTATGGTGAAAACATAGTATTGCTCGGACGGAAAACATGGCAAGTGTGTTCACAAGTAACACACCGTAAGTATGACCTCACGCTGACACAACCAGTTAGACTAACGGCCACCACACCCACAAAGCTAAGCTATGTTAAGCTACGCTATACTAAGCAATGGGAAGCTATGTTGTGCTATGTCAGGAATACAAAGCTAAGCTAAGCTATGCTACACAGCCATTTATAGATGGCGGATCAATTGAAGAGGAGGCTTTTTTATTGACCGCTGTCGGGGAAGTGGAATAAAGAGAAAGAAAGAAACACAAAGAGAAGAAGATTATGTATACGTGAAATTGGGGGGAGAATAATTCATGGTGATGAATTCCATCATTTGATTCAAACATTGAATGGAAATGATGAAGAATTGAAAATCACTTTCGTATAAATGAAGAACAGTTTCATGAACTTCTCTCTATAATTGGGGATTTAAAATAAATGAACATACAGTACCAAAATTATAGAATGCATGGTAAAAATGTACCGTATGTAAAAGCAATAAATGATACGTACAATACCGAGCTCGATAGCTGCAGTCGCTTAAGTGCGGCCAGTATCCAGTATTCGGGAGATAGTAGGTTCGAACCCCATTGTCGGCAGCCCTGAAGATGGTTTTCCGTGGTTTCCCATTTTCACACCAGGCACATGCCGGGGCTGTACCTTAATTAAGGTCACGGCCACTTCCTTCCCACTCCTAGCCCTTTCCTGTCCCATCGTCGCCATGAGACCTATCTGTGTCGGTACGACGTAAAGCAAATAGCAAAAAATATATGACAACTATATTTTTATATCTCTTCAATCAGTATTTTATCTTTTCGTCTGCCTTCCATGATAATTAATAAGCACAGGAACAATTAAGCAATAGAATAGCTGCTGTATTGCGGTAATTCACGAAACCTACACACATAAAACGACTGACTGCTAGACGCCGGGCAAAGATGTGTTTGTGCGCATACGCGAAGCCAGCCACAGCTATGAAAATAGCCTCCTTGGTGATCTGTAAAAATTTAACTTGGCATGGCTTACGTTAATGTAACTTAGTATAACTGTGTGTGCCATTCATTGTAACTCTATGGGGGCGATTTTTTTTTTCCGTTGGGTTGCATAGAGTAGTTTAGTTTAGCTTTGAGTTTGGTGGCCTTAACTCTCTCTTTCTCCGTGGAATATGGTATTACCTCTCTAGCACGGCCACAGAACGTAGCAACTGACAGTACTACTCTTTACCTCTGCCAGGCTCTTCACAAGTATGGTTAGGTGCCACCTGTATCTAAAATTGCAAGAACTTAGGCTCATAATCTTGAAAGGTAATCATTGAATACACAATATGAACACTTTACGAAGACTCCACTTTCCATTTCATTTTTGAAAACTCCCGTGGGATTTTTTGGCCAGCAAGTGTTTTTCGACTCTTGTGGGTTAGGAGCTAGCTGCTAACAAAGTGGTAGTTTCCTAGTTCTTTTATTCTTCAGAATATTTTTTTCCTAACTGAGAACCGGGGAGATGACTACTATGTTCATAAGAATCAAACAACATTTCAATAGAAAAGAACATTAATTTTTACAATCAGTTTATTTAAATTTTTGAAATGTTACGGTGAACTGTATCTGACTTGTTATGAAAATCCACAGCCTGTTTCCAGTCATTCGACCGGGTCAGGAGTGGAATGAATGAAGCCCCCATCTAGCGGCGAGGATAGAAATTGTGCCGGCTGCCGAAACCTGCCGCACTCCTCTGGGGCAATGATTAATGACTGACATCTGAAATGAAATGATATTGGAGAGTGTTGCTGGAATGAAATTTGACAGGGAAAACCGGCATATCCGGAAAAAACCTGTCCCGCCTCCGCATTGTCCAGCACAAAGCTGACATGGACCGGGATTTGAACCACGGAACCCAGCGGTGAGAGGTCGGCGCGCTGCCGCCTGAGCCACGGAAGCTCTGACTTACATCATTAAATAATTAGCTGCCGGCTTGAGTGGCTCAGACGGTTGAGGCGCTGGCTTTCTGATCCCAACTAGGCAGGTTCG
Source organism: Anabrus simplex (assembly GCF_040414725.1). Taxonomy (NCBI): domain Eukaryota; kingdom Metazoa; phylum Arthropoda; class Insecta; order Orthoptera; family Tettigoniidae; genus Anabrus; species Anabrus simplex. The sequence goes on along the minus strand of NC_090265.1, from coordinate 459,583,647 downwards.
ATCGTGTCTCAGTCCGGTGGTATCTGAAGGTGCTCAAATACGTCAGCCTGGTGTCGGTAGATTTACTATAACGTAAAAGAACTCCTGCGGGACTACATTCCGGTACCTCGGCTTCTCCAGAAATCGTAAAAGTAGTTAATGGGACGTAAAGCAAATAACATTATTAAATAATTAGCTATTTGTTGCTATATACTGCTCACGTTAAGGAAACCGTTTAAGTATGAATTAATGCTACATAATAGCACATTCATATGTAAATAGTAGATAGGCTTTCGCTTAGAAACGCAGCACCCACTGTCCGAACTGATTTCCAGTACGTGAGAGGGCGGATTAAAGTAAGGCTTAGACAATACCCTACAGCTTACGGATTATATTTATCAATTTTCTAACATAGTGGGACTACGCACGTTTATTGGCAAAATGTATAGGCTACTGGATAAATGTTTATAAAATAGTAAGACGAGAAATAATTAAGAAGAAACAGAATTATGTCCTACTAGCAAATGTACCCGTGCTTCGCTACGGTGTTCAACATTGTATTCGAATATCGAAGTAAACAGTGTACATGCAGTAAATAAGATTGTTTTAAAATTGCATGTCTCTTAGCGTTATCCGAGAAAGAGCATGGGGATGTCCCCATACGTTGTTTCCAATGTAAAGTGTTTGTTACGGATTTGTGATATAACGGCAGGCTCACTTGTCTACTGCCATTCACAATCGAGTTGGGAAGTTTACATTATAATTGGAGGCCCCATTGCCTACTGCGCGGTCACAATCAAGTTGGGAGTGTTCGTTACAATGGCAGGCCCCATTTCCTACTCCCAAACAGATTACAGTCGAGGAGATTTTCTTATAATGGCAGGCAAATTCCCTACCACCATTAAAAATTGAGTTGTGCCGTTATCATTATAATGTCAGGCCGATTTTCCTACTGCCAGCCAGCTTACTGCCAGTCACACCAAGTTGGTGAGTTTCCATCAAAATAGCAGGCCACTATGCCTAATGCCAGTCACATTTTAGATGAGGACATTTGTTTATAATGGCGGGCACCCTTGCCTTCTTCCAAACACAATCGGGTAGGGAAGTTTTACACAAAACTGCATGCTCACTTGCCTTCTGCAAGTCAAATCGAGAAGCGAACTATTCATTACAATTGTAGACCTTCCTTACTAATGACAGTTACACAGGAGTTGGGGAAGGGCCCTTTCATACAGCCAGTCAAAGTCGGTGTGGGGAGTACTCATTACATTAGCAGACCCACCCTTTCTCGATCGCTACAAATCGACATCAGTGAATATATATAGATCGACATACGAAAGTATATGCGTGTTTACAATATTGAAGACCTTCATTTACAGATTAACTGCTACTAAACGTACGTCATATCGACAAAGAATTATACTATAAGACACGCCGGATTTAGTGCCCTAAATGGCTGGTCCTATGATATGTCATCTATTCTAGGGTCAGATTGAGTTAGAAACGTGGAACAGGGTAACGTTTTTGTAAGATTATCTCACATTACATTACTTTTCGGATAATTATGTGACAGCTACATACATAGAATTTGGCTCACAGATGGCTACTGGGTGGGCCAATTTTCGTGAAGAGTATGATGATTCTGTATTTCATATAAGTAATCGAAAGTATGAATTATGCTTGTGAAAATTCCAAACTGACTTAACATCGATTAATAGAGAAAAATCAAGCGTAAAAGGGATACAGATACGGCAAAAAGTCATAAGACCAAGGTTGTAGATCATTCCAAATTGAACGGAGATTGTGCAATCTGTTATGTGATAGGAATTTCCGAAGGTCTGCACCATCATTAAAATTGCCTACATATTTCGATATTCTTCGGGGATAAAAAGTGAAAAATGTAATAATCTAGGATGTTTTCCGTTCGTTACAGGCTAAAACGTATAATTTTTTCAAATTTCAATTATCTTCTTTTTCTTCTGGCAGATTATGCCACAATCTGGATTTTGGGCGAGGCGGGTAAAAATTAGGACTTCCAGGTAACTAAACCAAAAATTATGCAGATGGTCATTATTACCCCTTAAACGGAAAGCTGTACGAAAATTTCGCCAAAATAGTCAGTGTAGAGGCACACAGTCGTTACGATTTGATTTATATAGATAAGGAATCTGCTCCATGTAAAACACCCTTCGGGCTATGTGCGCTGGACTTAACATGCAAAAGTGACCATTCATGATATCTCCCTTATTAATCCTACTGACGAAAAAATGCATATGAAAAAAAGGGTTTAGAGGTGGAATTCTATCACGTTTGGTCGATTTCGTCAGGTTGGTCTTGTTCTGTATATATTGTGGAAGAGTAAAATAACCATTTCGGTTCCCTATAAACCGCCAGTCCATTCCGGAACATGAAATGTTATTTAAGTTTAAAACCTACGTTTGGACAGGTGGATGCTAAATACAAAGTTTGGTTCGAATGTCTTCAGTAGTTTTCAAGTTGTAAGGAATACGCTTTACACGCACCCGCTCGTGAGTTAAGTCCGATGGGACTTGTACAGAAAAACGGTCCGTTAATGATATCTCCCTTATTAATCCTCGTATCGAAATGATGCACATGAGGAAAAAGTTTTAGAAATTAATTTCTACCAAGGTAGGTAGATTTAAATTAACGTTGGTTGTGTATATTTTGTGGAAGTGCAAAATCACTGTTTCGGTTTCGTATAAACCCCCAGTCAGTTCAAAGATTTAGAAACAATATTTGCCCAAAACCTATCAAGGACAGGTGTATTCTAAATGTGAGTCTTGGTGGAAATAAATCCAGTAGTTTGTAGCACACGCGTACATACGGCGTAATTAAGGAAGAAAATAATACAGTTAAGAAAGTTGAAAGTAATAGAAAATGGATTATAACTGAGGACAGCCGGATAACGACAAATATGTAAATGCCAAGTGAATGTATTGGAAAATCAAATGCCCCTCAATAAATTATGCTAGTGTGAGTTATGGATATAATAAAGCGGTAACAGAGGAGAAATTTAGGTCCAGTGATTCTTAGGTAAACAAATAATAAGAAGATGACTATGTAACGTTCCAGACGTTACAGTGTAATTATGTTAATTTTATTATGTGTAATTAATTCAGAAATTTAACGTCATGATATTTATTTTGGTATGTAATTGTATTATAATTCATGTTTAATCATTTGCTCACTATCATTTCATTACTTTGTAACTACGACTTGTAAACGAGGGCTGAATATTCTAATATTCACTTAGATTCTTGCGACATTTGTTTAAAATTAACTTGCAGTAGATTTCCGCTATATTGCCACATCACCGAGGAAGGAGAAAGGACAAATTTAGACATCGAGTTCTGGGAAAGCAAGCACGTGTTCACGCGTCCTCACGAAAGCTACCGTATTTCGACCAGAATTATTCAAACGGATCAACGTCTATATTTTGAAAGGAGCGTCATGTTGCCATGGATAATGAGTGAATGGACCAATAGAAGAACAGTTAATATCAGAGTTAAGACCCGTCAACTCTAATATCTGGAGTGGGGAGAGACATGTCATCTGATTGGACCACGTGTTGCGACCTGTAATTAGCACCAGTAAAGGTTATAAAAGGGCATGCTGGAGCTCTTGGCCTCATCTTAGACTTTCATCTCTACTACTGGACTCGGCTGCATTCTACTTGATCTTCTTCGTTTGATTCTACGTTAGTATTTTACTTCATTACCACGACGTGGTACTTAGAAATTCCGAATGAGGGGTGTATAGCCACTCTCATCAGGAAGTACGTACAGCTCGGCTAAAGACCGGTTTGAACCAGTCTAAGTCAATAGGTAGTATTAATCTAGATAGAAATGAAACTTCAGAGAACATTTTCAGTAAAATTGGAAGGATTCTTAATTGAGTATCCTCTCCAAATAACCCAAGGTGGTTCTGATAACTATGACTTAGGGCTTATCTCCAATATACGGGATAAAGCATAATAGGGAGTGGTAGTTTTGAAGTCATCTTCCAATTAGTGGTGGGTGCAATTTGCAAGGCAGGAATGGTACTTCGCTGCAGATGAAGAGATATCAAAGACGACCGATGATGTTCCAGCTACAAGGAGGGAAGCCTTCCAAGGACCAGCAGAACACGACGACATGGTGAGCAAGCGAGTTAAAGATATTGCAAGTTTTCGCGAAGTAGAGTCATTCAATTTTTTATTAAATTCATTTTCTATTTTAAATTCAGTTCTCGTTAAACCGTCGTCATTTATATTAAATATAATAAATAGTATTTTTCTAGTTTACTTTAATCAATTTGCCTTAATTAGCCTTTTAATTTCTAATTCTCCTGCTTAATGATTAGTGCACTATCACCTCACCCCTGTGATAAGAGTCTGTCCAAGCTTGATTATAAATTTTATCTTTAAGTCCTCAACTTAAAGATTGGCGCCCTTTGCTTGCTTGGTTGCATTTCTCATTTGATGATTGTTCTCCGAGAGGGGAAGTAACATAAATGCCGCTCCAACGTGTGGCGAGAAAATCATTAAGTACGGAGCAGTTAATAACAGTAACAATATCAGAATTCGTATTATGGGCAAAATTTGGATATCCACGTTTCATTAAGAGTGTTTGATTGTGGGAAGGGTAATGGCTGATCAGACGAAGAGGAGAGGATGTTGCGCAGTGGACGGTCGATAAAAGGCAATAATGTATTGAGTTCAGAGGAAGAGTTGTGTAGTCTAGTAGAGGAAAGTGAAGATAGAAGTGTAAGTAGTATGGATAGTGAAGGCAAGCAGAAAGAAGTCAGTATGGAGTCAGATGATAGTAGGATGGGGGGCGAAGCGGAAGTAAACACTAACAATGAAAGTAATAATAATGATCAGTTAATGGGAATGATGCAGTTAATGTTAAGTAAGATAGAGGACAGTAAAACTGAAATAAAAAGTGAATTGGAACAAATTAAAACAGATGTAGAACAAACTAAAGCTGAGCTTAAAGGTGAATTAGAACAAACTAACACTAAAATTGAGAATATTAAATATGAACTTAAAGAACAGTTAGAGCAAACTAAAGCTGAATTAAGCAGGGAGATGAGGGAAAATAAGGAGGAAGCGAATCGGAGAATGGACGAACACAGTAGGCAGTTACGCGATCTGGTGGTAAAAAATGAACATTTTAATAAGCGATTAGAGGATCAGAAAAGTGAATATGAACGGCGAGGGAAAGAGGTAGAAGAAAAGTTTGCGGGGCAGAGAAGTGAATTCCTGGAATTAATGGGGAAGGAAAACAACTCTACTAGGGAGGAAGTAATGAGGCAGGTCACTAGTATTGATAAGAGAGTTGAGACTCAAAGAGGGGAAATACGGGTATTTAAAGACCACGTCCAACAAGAGATTGACACGGTAAAGCTTAGAATAGAAGATGAGACCCGGGCAAGGGAAGAAAGGTTTGCGATAGCTGAAGAGAATAAGATTGAAATTAGGACATTGAAAGAGAAGCAGGTTAACTTGGAGAGCGAAATTGATAGGAGAGACAAAGAGGTAGAATGCCGGATGGAGAAAGCAGAAAATCAGTTAAAACAGGTGGCAAAGGATAAACAGGTTTTCACGGGAAGGCAATGTCTAGGAAATAGCTACATTAGGGAAATTGAACTACCTAAATTTAATGGGAAACAAACGAACCCGCTAGATTTCCTTAAGATGATAGAGAAACGGTTTGAAAAGCGTCTAGAGGAAGGGTCTATGGACTGGGAAGACGTTATGGAAAATATTGACCATGCTTTTGTAGGAGAAACACGGTCTTGGTTCATGGTATATAGGCAGACGATGACGAACCTGAAAGAATTCAGAAATAAATTTAGAGAGAAATTCTGGAATGAAGCGATACAAGCTCGGGAGAGAGAAAGGGTGGTATTTGGGAGGTACAAACAGCATGAGGGAGTTACTATGACCGAGTACTTCCTGGCACATGTCATGATTTGTCAGAACTTAGATGGTATAACCGAGGGGTCTGATGTAGTAAGACTACTTTTAAGACATTTTCCGGACAGGGTGAGAGAAGCGGCCTGCATGCAAAAAGTTGGAACTATTCAGGAGATGGAGAACCTACTAGGCAGTTTTGATGCGTTAGGTAACCTTAGAAGTAGAACGGAGAATATTCAAAACTTTAGTCATCACAACGGAATGAGACATAACGGTAGAACACAGAATCACGAAGCTCGCAATCAGTTCAGACCTCAGCAGAACAGCAGGAGCGGAGCACCGGAATATAGGACAGGAAATCCCCAACGGAGGCCAGAGCAATGTACTAATGAGTCCAACGTCAATACACAAAGGGAACCTTTAAACTAACTAGAGGCTGTAATGTTAGGTCAGAATTCCAGCCTAGTGCGAAGGTAGCGAAGTGTCTTGCCATGAAAGTGTTACCATATGACCTAGATGTTAGAGACGATTTGTTATATGAACCCGAGCAGAATAATGGAGATTCAAGTAATAAAGTAGTCAATCCTGTTGTTAAATTGAAAGTCTGGGGGGCGTGGGTTAAAGTTTTGATTGATTCTGGTAGCCAAATATCATGTATTAGTTCTCAGTGGTATGAGTCATTAGTGAAACAGGGTATTCAGTTGGAGGAAATGCCTGTTAAGTCTACTTTTATCATTACGGCTGTTGGTAAGAAGTCTATGCAAATTTGTAAACAAGTAGCTGTCCCGATCTGCATTAATAATTTTATTAGCGTTCAGATATGTTTGGTAATTCCGCATTTAATATTTGATCTTATCTTGGGATCTGACTGGTTAACGTTAAAATTGGCTCAGTTAAATTACAATGATCTTATGCTAAATTTGAGGTGGAATGATGAGGATATCAAGGTCAAGTTTGAGGAGGAAATTCAGAGGAAAACGGAAGTTAGTACAGTGTGGAGAATGAGAGAGGTTTCTAAAGTAAATGAAGAGGCTAGTGAGGGCCTGAAGTTGTGTCAGTTGTGGATTCATGAGGATAAAATATGTGGCTTGAATGAAGCCGTAAGTAGAAATGAGTTGAATGAAGTCCAGAAGGACAAGTTATTTGAAATGTTATGTGAACACGTGGAGATTTTCTCCGAGAAACCTGGTGTTACTCATCTGTATGAACATTCTTTTTCTGTGCTGGATAAGACTCCATTCAGCGGACCGCGATATCCGATACCACACAAATATGCAAAAGCCGTAGAGGATCAAATTCAAGCTATGTTAGCAGACGATGTGATTGAATTATCAAACAGTCAGTATGTTAATCCCTTAATTGTCGTGCCTAAGTCTGATGGATCAATACGTTTGTGTATTGATGGCAGAGAGATGAACCGACGTATTGGTGCTGATCAGTTGAGATCACAAACCATTGAAGAGTTGATACAGAATTTTCAGGGTAAGAGTTGGTTTTCTACGTTAGATCTTAGGAGTAGTTTTTGGCAGATACCTTTAAGATCAGAAGACAGGCCTCTTACTGCTTTCAGCTATAAGCATAGTTTGTACCAATTTAGGCGTGTTCCTTTTGGGACCCGTACGAGTTCGGCAGCTCTTATTCGCGCACTTAGTATTGCCTTGGGAGATGATACTGGAGATTATGCTACTATTTATATCGATGATTTGGTTATAGGATCTAGTACCTTTGAAGAGCACTTGGACCACTTGGAGAGGATTTTTTCTAAATTAGAGTATGCTGGTTTTACTCTGAAACTTGACAAATGTGTTTTCAGTAGACGAGAGGTGACTTTTTTGGGGCACCGTGTATCGGCAATGGGAGTGACGCCTGAGAGCACAAGAATTAAAAAAATATTGAATACCACGACACCTAGAAATATTAAGGAGCTCAGATCGTATATTGGTGTATGTAATTTTTTCAGACGATTTGTAGTGAAATTTGGTAACTTACTAGAGCCATTTAGAGAACTATTGAAAGCTGGCAGTAAGTGGGAATGGACACAAGATCATAATAGAGCTTTCCTAAAATTAAAAGAAGGATTCAGGCAGGCGGTTGTTTTGAGATACCCCATGCCCGATAGGAAGTATGTGTTGCTGACGGACGCATCTCACTGTGGTATCGCTGGTGCATTATGTCAAGTAGATGATGATGGTAATTTAGGGATTGTGTCTTTAGCTTCCAGAGGTTTAAGTGCTGCTGAAAAGCGTTATACTATAACGGAACTTGAATTCCTAGCTATCGTATACTCCCTGAGTAAATTTAGGATGTATGTTTTAGGTACCGAATTTGAAATTAGGACGGATCATCATGCTCTTTCTTTTGTATCCAAGTGTAAATTATCATCTAACAGAGTTAGTAGATGGATACTCGCCCTACAAGAGTATGATTTTAAGGTAACTCACATTAAGGGAAAGAATAATGTCCTTGCTGATTTATTGTCACGTGATCCGAAGTTGAGCGAAGAAGGTAGCCTTCTAGAGCCACGTGAGGGCACTATTATATGTACATGTCTGTCTAAGGAAAATGAAACTGCTCTAAAGAGACTACGTAACCTATTGGTTGAACAGTCGGTAGACGAAGAATGTCGGGAACCTTTGTCTGTACTTCAGGGAGGAGAGCAGCTCACTGTGTCGCATGGTAGGCACACGTACAAACTGGTTAACGGGTTTCTAGCCAGGAAATGTGGCGAGGATCTCTGGGGGATTTGTGTACCCAAAGCGCTACGTGTGGAATTGATTTGGTTTATCCACAAGGAATTAGGACATTTTGGAGCTAATAAAGTTCTGTATGAGATCCGACAGAATTTTATATGGGACAAGATGGGAAGAGATATAAGAAAAATTCTTTCCACTTGCGATCTGTGTCAGCGTAGCAAAGTTCCTAACCGCTATTTAGAAGGACCTCGTCAGGCAGTAATCTCAGAAAGACCTGGTGACTTGGTGTGTACTGATTTATTTGGACCTGTGGTAAAGGGACAGTTTGGCTTCCAATATATTTTAGTCATTATTGATGCCTTCTCGAAATTGGTCAGATTATACGGTATGAGAAAAGCCACTGGAAAATCTTGTAGTCGTATAATCAAAGAGAAGTATATCCCTGAATTAGGTACTCCTCGTAGAATATTATCAGACAGTGGACCGCAATTTATTTCGAAAAAATGGAAGTCCATAATTAGAGAGCTAGGTATTACACAGGTTCATTCATCTATTAGATACCCTCAGGGCAATATGTGTGAACGCGTTATGAAAGAGTTATCTCGCATGTTTAGATGCTTAGTGTTCGATAAGCATACAGCCTGGGTGGCTCATTTATCCCGCATAGAGACATGGATCAATGCAGTTCAACATGAAAGCACGAGATTGACGCCGTCACAAGTTCATTTTGGTTGTAAGCCTCAGAATGAACTAGTGAGAGTGTTAGGTTTGCCTGAGGAACCGCCTCGTAATGCTGAATTTTACGTCCGACTGGCACGGGAGAACCTGATTAAATCTGGAGATAAACGTAAAAGACAACAGAAACGTAAGGTACTGGATAACTTTGAGATAGGTGATATGGTTTTGGTGAGAGTTCCCATGTTATCAAATAGTGAGGATAAGGTAACTAAGAAATTTTTTCTGTTATATCAAGGCCCTTATAAAGTACATCGTAAACTAGGACCCTGTGCTTACAAGTTAGCGGATGGCGAGAGCGTAATGAATGGTTCATATAACATTAGTAGTTTGCGGAGATACCTGTCGTGTGAGGTGGCTGAACCGGATTGTGAGATATAGGTCAGTAACTCGGGGAAGTTGCTACTTGTTATGTCAGACTACGAGTGGATAAGTTTACGTCTCTATTGTGGTGGTATTTCCTAGTGGTGTTTGTAAACAAGGGAGGTGTTTGTGTAGCGGTAGAATTACGCTCGTTCATTGACGATCGATTATCTGTTTTCCGTATGTGAGGCCATGAAATTTTATATATTTGTTTTCTGAGATGTTACAGAAGGCTAATTAAAGCTGACGACGGCAAATAATTAATTTTCCCGTATGTGCATTTCTAACTTGCAATAATTTTACCGTGAGCTTAAATCACGTGTGTATTCGAGTGAAGTGTACTACATCCTGCTTCAAGATAAGGTTGAAACATTCGAAAGAGTGATAAAAGTGTAAATTGTTTGTATTATTTGTTTTCCATGTTTCTAATGTAAAAGATTGGAAGAGAACGTGTTATGGCTATCTAGCAAAGAATGTCGGAGAGATGGGGAGAAAAAGGACAGATAGACACTCGGCAGAGTCTGTAATATGAATTGTATATATATTATGTTATATTTTCTAGAATAATCTTGTTTTTTTTACAAAAATGAAAAGGTGCTTGTGTTGGGCATAATTTTGTAGCTATACCTCAAGATGAACTGAAATAACAGACAGTCGCAATGGTAAGCAATCTAAGAGAGATATGATGGAAAGAGTGAGATATAATTAATTGTATGTAAATAATGTCGATCGTTATGGGCAAGTAATAGAGGTATTTCAAGTCAATGTGGGAGTAAGTGTGTGAGTTCTCAACTCATATAATATTTGTTAAGAACTCATGGGGACGTATGTAACGTTCCAGACGTTACAGTGTAATTATGTTAATTTTATTATGTGTAATTAATTCAGAAATTTAACGTCATGATATTTATTTTGGTATGTAATTGTATTATAATTCATGTTTAATCATTTGCTCACTATCATTTCATTACTTTGTAACTACGACTTGTAAACGAGGGCTGAATATTCTAATATTCACTTAGATTCTTGCGACATTTGTTTAAAATTAACTTGCAGTAGATTTCCGCTATATTGCCACATCACCGAGGAAGGAGAAAGGACAAATTTAGACATCGAGTTCTGGGAAAGCAAGCACGTGTTCACGCGTCCTCACGAAAGCTACCGTATTTCGACCAGAATTATTCAAACGGATCAACGTCTATATTTTGAAAGGAGCGTCATGTTGCCATGGATAATGAGTGAATGGACCAATAGAAGAACAGTTAATATCAGAGTTAAGACCCGTCAACTCTAATATCTGGAGTGGGGAGAGACATGTCATCTGATTGGACCACGTGTTGCGACCTGTAATTAGCACCAGTAAAGGTTATAAAAGGGCATGCTGGAGCTCTTGGCCTCATCTTAGACTTTCATCTCTACTACTGGACTCGGCTGCATTCTACTTGATCTTCTTCGTTTGATTCTACGTTAGTATTTTACTTCATTACCACGACGTGGTACTTAGAAATTCCGAATGAGGGGTGTATAGCCACTCTCATCAGGAAGTACGTACAGCTCGGCTAAAGACCGGTTTGAACCAGTCTAAGTCAATAGGTAGTATTAATCTAGATAGAAATGAAACTTCAGAGAACATTTTCAGTAAAATTGGAAGGATTCTTAATTGAGTATCCTCTCCAAATAACCCAAGGTGGTTCTGATAACTATGACTTAGGGCTTATCTCCAATATACGGGATAAAGCATAATAGGGAGTGGTAGTTTTGAAGTCATCTTCCAATTAGTGGTGGGTGCAATTTGCAAGGCAGGAATGGTACTTCGCTGCAGATGAAGAGATATCAAAGACGACCGATGATGTTCCAGCTACAAGGAGGGAAGCCTTCCAAGGACCAGCAGAACACGACGACATGGTGAGCAAGCGAGTTAAAGATATTGCAAGTTTTCGCGAAGTAGAGTCATTCAATTTTTTATTAAATTCATTTTCTATTTTAAATTCAGTTCTCGTTAAACCGTCGTCATTTATATTAAATATAATAAATAGTATTTTTCTAGTTTACTTTAATCAATTTGCCTTAATTAGCCTTTTAATTTCTAATTCTCCTGCTTAATGATTAGTGCACTATCACCTCACCCCTGTGATAAGAGTCTGTCCAAGCTTGATTATAAATTTTATCTTTAAGTCCTCAACTTAAAGATTGGCGCCCTTTGCTTGCTTGGTTGCATTTCTCATTTGATGATTGTTCTCCGAGAGGGGAAGTCACAACTAATTGTGTTATTACTTAATCTATTCGAGGGCGGTTATAACATCCAACGATATTCCGCCAATATCCCGCAGATAGGCCGATTGACGCCTCTCTTGCCTTCTACCCAAGGAACAACCACGAATTTAAAAGCATGATGAGGAAAATGGCAATACGTTACTTCCCTGCTGGCATGCAGTCAGAGACGTTGCCATGGTAACCTGTAGGTTCGTTGTCGGTCTGTCGGTCACTCAATGCAGAGCATGATACCAGCGGAAAATTGTAAATTTCTCCGTCATGTGAAGAGTAAGGTAAATTATGAACATAACGAAAGTTGTTTATAATGAAGAGACGTTTCACGTACGGTAAACTACGTTTACAGAAAATCAATAGTATAAGAGAAAATGGAGGAAAACCATTCTGGTTTTCCTATAAACTCCCCGTCTATTCAAGGATTTTAAAATAATATGCATATCAAAACCTTCCTCGGGATGAGTATACTCTAAATATGAAGTTTCGTTGAGATCTATCCAGCCGTTTCGAAGTGATGGTGGAAAAACCATTCAGGTTTTCCTATAAACCCCCGTCTATTCAAAGATTTTAAAATAATATGCATATCGAAACCTTCCCCGGGATGAGTGTACTCCAAATATGAAGTTTGGTTGTGATCTATCCAGCCGTTTCGACGTGATGGTGGGAAAACCATTCTGGTTTTCTTATAATCCCCCGTGTATTCAAAGATTTTAAAATGATATGCATATCGAAACCTTTCCCGGGATGAGTATACTCTAAATATGAAGTTTGGTTGAGATCTATCCAGCCGTTTCGACGTGATGGTGGAAAAACCATTCTGGTTTTCCTATAAACCCCCCGTGTATTCAAAGATTTTAAAACGATATGCATATCGAAACCTTCCCCGGGATGAGTATACTCTAAATATGAAGTTTGGTTGAGATCTATCCAGCCGTTTCGACGTGATGGTGGAACAGACAAACAGACAAACAGACAGACAAACAGGCAAACAGACAAACAGACAAACAAACAGACACGAAACGTAAAAACCACCGATTCGGTCTTGAGTTGACCTAAAACGGATAAATATCTGAAAAATTGGCAAAACAGAAGAAATTACAGACAGCGGACCCCCTACAATTTTATTTATATAGATTTACATGATTGTTGACGGCAACCTCTCAGGAAGTTTTCCTATGCCTTTTTTTTATAAAATAAAAATGACTTTGCCAGTCAGTCACAGTGGAAATGGTAGCGGTGATTTTACATTTCGTGTTTGAATATCTAATTCAAAATGGAATCAACCTTACCCATCACGTCTGACATTTTGATTCTTGGAAATGATCTTAATGAAACAGCCAAACTCCCTACATCAGCTTCAAGGTAATAACTAAGGGGCGTATTTTAATGACATGTCATATTTTTGCTTTAAAAGTCATATTTTGGACAAATTTAAGATATCGGTCATATTTCTGCTTGACGCGCAATAAAATCATATTTCTTGTCATATTCTAAGGATTTTGCATATTGAGTGAATTTTTGTGGCAAGCTATTCAGCGAGGGAATCTTGCTGAAATAGTTAGGGAGTCTATATTTTGGACTGAAAATTAAACTGCACGCGGGAATGGGCAGGTAGCAGGTACCGGTAACTGGAATGATGAACAAGGCTCTTCTTGGAAATTCCTAATGAGGAGCATGAAGTGATTGACAACACTGAGGAGAAAGGCATCCTGGAGTGCATACGTAGCTAATAAACTGGTATTTCTGTTTCCTAGAAAATATAGGACTGTCTGGCTTGTTGTTTTGAGACAATTTATTCAGTGTAATTTCAACATGCCTAAACCGAAGTGTACAGAGAGTGTGAAATTAAAGGCAGTTTGTTAAGGAATTTGGGGAGCAGAATTTTAGTAGTGATGGTGTTATTCCGTATATTACGAACTGTGTGATGTGAAGGTATGTGCTCAGAAACGTCTTAATGTGCAACAATACTATGCTACAACTAAACATCAGAAGAGCTTAATGAAATCTTCCGCGGCGGAGAATAGGCAGCGTTTCCTTTTTGAAAGGGCCTCATGTACAGCTACTGTTCCGTCAGACAACAGATCGGAATTTTGTAAGGATCTCTGCAGGTGGATGGTTACTTCAAACATTCCCTTGAAAAAAAAAACTTCAGGCCCTTCTTAGAAAAGTGTATCAGTCAACCTATTCCCAATGAATCAACTTTGAGAAAATTTTATGTCTCGAGTCTCTATGAAGATGTTTTAAAGAAGATACGATCTGAAGTTCTCAACCTCAAGATACGGGTTTCATTGGACAAAACAACTGACGTAAATGAGAGGTACGTAGCTAACGTAATTATTGGCGTCCTGAAAGATGGCAAGCTCGGTAATGTGTTTCTCCTGACGTGTGAGGTTTCAGAAAAAGTAAATCATTCCTCTATTGCAGTACTGTTTAATGATACTATGAAGTTACTGTGGCCAGATGGGGTAAAAAGAAACAAGATACTACTTTTGTAACTGATGCCGCCCTGTGCATGAAGAAGGTAGTCAGAAGACTAAATATACTTTATCCGAAAATGGTCCACGTAACGTGACTTGACCATGCTTTGCATAGAGTGACCGAAGAGGTTCGGATCAACTTCCCTGACGTGGATAATTGCAAATGGCAAGAAAATATTCCTGAAGGCTCCCCTTCGAGTTCAAAAGTTAAAAGGAATGGCTCCTACTCTGCCTCTTCCACCTCAGCCCGTCCTTACTCGTTGGGGAACTTTGCTCGACGCTGTTCAATATTACTGCAGCAATTATGATTCCTTCAAGACGGTTGTTCAGGAATTTGATCCTTGCGATTCATCCTCTGTTAGGATTGTGCAAAATTTGTTTACCCCTGCCAGCTTGGTCGGAAATTTGGCGTTCATATCATCGAATTTCGGTGTGATACCAAGAGCAATCATTCGTCTTGAAACTGTGGGACTTTCTTTAAGTGACATGTTGGACATTGTGAAGAACATTGAGTGTGAGTTAAAGAAACGGAACGGTTAAGTGGCTGAAAAAAATTCTGAAAAACTGCAGTGTTTGCTGTTCTCAAATGAAAATGCAAATGCTTTGCAAGATAATTTACATTCTTTGTGGACACAATACAACATTCGGGGATTTTCAGCAGCAGTTTTTTCCGGCGGGCATAACCTTGTTCAAATTTGCTCCCATAACATCGTGTTACGTCGAGCGGATTTTCTCCATGTACAGAAACATTCTGTCTGACTACCGAAGAGGGTTCGAGTTCGACAATTTGAAAATGCACATGATCATCCAGTGCAATTTCACTGCCGGAAAGGAATACTAAGACCAGGTATTGATATTTTCATCGTCATTTTTATAGAAATTTGCCGATTCAGAACTAGTTAAATATTTTATCCGTTGCTAATTATTTCTTGATTTTTCACGATACGTGTGTTGCTATATCTGAAGATAAAAAGAGCTTTGTGATTAACAGAAATTGAATGTAACAAACAAAACTGACAAATGTTCATTTATAGGCCCAAATTAATCAATTGTAATGTGAGGTCATTTTTCCTTTTTCGGTAATATGTGACAGATTTTTGGGTCACATTTGCTTCCATATTTCGAAGATTTTTATATCATTAAAATCCTCTCCTTAGAAATAACATTTGAGAGCACGAACCTTACATGTGAACATTGCTTTGCTCAAGAATTTAAAGAATACCTAGACAGTGCAAGGAGATATTTATATAATGGAACGTTTCGATGCTAAGTGGTGTGAACCTAATGCCAATATTGTACAGATATATCTTCAGGAGTGTAGCATTATGCTTGAAAGGCTCATTACTGATACCTTCCAAGAGGCTGTCAACATGGGGGAGTGAGGTGGTGATCACAGATCCTCTAGCTGTTTCTAGTAAGCTTAGGAATTTCTTTTGTCGGCATCGGAACTTGTTAAATAGCCCCCTAACAATTATGTGGAGGGTTAAGTTTCCAATAGGCTGTGCAGTATGGCAAATCCTGAGTATTTCATGTGTTATTCCAGCTGAAAATGTTGTGATACTGTTGACAAGTGTGTTCCTGTAGTTTTCACAATGCCAAGAGTCGAAAAAGTACTGGCTCGTCGCCATCTGGGAGGAAGAGTGCTTGAGGAGTGGGGACGAGGCGGAGGAGGAAGTTCGCAATACTATCATAGACGTTCCACTCTCTTAATCCTGCGACAGATTACACGATTTTGGCTCTGGTTACCTTGTTACCTAATTCAGTTTCTTACGAATAAGAACATCCTAAAAATTCAAGCGCAAGCTTGTTGTTTAACGTTACTGTTCATATCGTGCTCACAGACATCCGCTATTTCAAAATGTTGAGCAATGGATGTCAGACAGTTTATATATATATATATATATATACATACATACATAATGCATACATACATACATACATACATACATACATACATACATACATACATACATACATACATACATACATTATCATTATAGACAGTTATGCCTTTCAGCGTTCAGTCTGCAAGCCTCTGTGAATTTACTAAACGTCGCCACAATCCTTGATTTGCAACTAGTGTTTTGGCCTCATTTAGCTCTATACCTCTTATGTTTAAATCGTTAGAAACCGAGTCTAACCATCGTCGTCTTGGTCTCCCTCTACTTCTCTTACCCTCCATAGCAGAGTCCATTATTCTCCTAGGTAACCTATCCTCCTCCATTCGCCTCACATGACCCCACCACCGAAGCCGGTTTATGCGTACAGCTTCATCCATCGAGTTCATTCCTAAATTAGCCTTTATCTCCTCATTCCGAGCACCCTCCTGCCATTGTTCCCATCTATTTGTACCAGCAATTATTCTTGCTACTTTCATGTCTGTTACTTCTAACTTATGAATAAGAAATCCTGAGTCCACCCAGCTTTCGCTCCCGTAAAGCAAAGTTGGTCTGAAAACAGACCGATGTAAAGATAGTTTAGTCTGGGAGCTGACTTCCTTCTCACAGAATACTGCTGATCGCATCTTCGAGCTCACTGCATTTACTACACCTTGATTCAATCTCACTTACTGTATTACTATCCTGGGAGAACACACAACCTAAATACTTGAAATTATCTACCTGTTCTAGCTTTGTCTCACCCATCTGACATTCAATTCTCTTGAATATTTGCGATAAATTAGAAACCTGATAACTATATTCATATTCAGTGCTACATGTTGATCGTTATTTTAATTTCATGGAGAGTTCTCAGTAAAAATAACAATCTTTGTAACCTTTTGGCTCATTCGATTTTACGTGATGCTTTACTGCAACGAAAACTAGCCTTTAGAGTGAAATCCATTACCTTTCTTTGCTTCATAATCTCATTACCCGTGTGTCAATTGAGAATCACAATTATTTCGAATATGTGATATTTTGCCGTGTTACTTATTTTTCCACAGGTACTTAAAAGAAGGATTATTGACACAAGATAATGTTTTTCTGCTGAATGGTTGAAATTGCACTGAAAAAGTGATGGCCTTATATTTCTCTCCCACGATTCAATGAAGGCAATATATCTGTGCCGTCATAAGTCATAGGTGATAGCGAGAACTTTGCTCGCAGTCGTATTTCAGAGAACGGGTTTTATGGGTGTGAATGGTGTTCTGCTATTTTATCCCTCTCTTTCGATCTCTATGTGTGGGCTGCAATTTTAACAGGAAGTTTCCTATCGAAGGTTTTAAGTGCAGTTTGAAGTTCTGTTTGTTTCAATACTTCTTCTCTCTACATATTGTTTTAAGCTTTTATGTTACTTAGAATTGGAAAAATAGTGGGTTAAACTAAGGTATGAGGCCAGATTTTCGTTTTTCCTTTTTTGTGTGCGAAAATACGAAAACATAGTGTATCATCTTAAGCGCTGTCAATAGTAGAATTCAAACCTACTGTATATATTTCCTTATACAAGTGTTACGAATAAAACGTTGACTGTTTTACTGAGCTAATGTAATCGAGGACGAATCAATTAGTACACGAAAACTATTATACTTGACAATGAATGACAACACCTCACTAATTAGTGGATATTTACAGCAGTTTCTTGCCCTCGCAGTGGACCTCCGGACTGATAGTATTTCACTAGAACGGGAAATCCTTCTGTAGCCTTGATTGACAGGTCTCACATTTCATATCGCTTAGCGCCCACTATCGTCATTTCACATAGCAGCTCCGTGCATACAGGTTCGAACACACATCTGTTGACTACTGTCTCGAAACACACTAAAAATACTAGGCATATCCCTCAAAATCAGCAAACATTCCCTCGTAGAAAACACTCGGTTTGGCTCTTTTTTATTTTTTTGTCTAAACCACATTCACCACTAATTTAACAGTGTCAAAAGAAAATGCAAATGCATCGAAATATCAGTTGTAGTAATTAATGTTAAAGGATCTTCATGCTGTTGTAGCAATAGTATGTCCGAGTGGTTTCTGCGTGGTATTCCAATGTCATTGCACTTTTATAGTAAATAACTCTACTACCTTGTGATAAATGAACTGCGCAAGTGTTGTGGCTGTAAGGGTGAGAACGGCATGCGCGCATCACGTGTAATAATATAGCGATCGAGGGTGAATGAGAGCGCCATCATAAACACATTTGCTTGACGGTGGATCCATCATAAATGTTTCACAGCAAGTAATACGAATTAGAGTTGAAAGGTCTGTTTGTGAAAGCCATCGGAAATTATGTGGTTACTGGGAAACCACAAAAATGAGGAGTATAAAGCAAGAGGAGTAATGTGAGAGTTTGCCACTGCTTTCCTCAGTGGGCCAGAAAGTGCTATTACAATATGACCGGGCCTCTGAATAGCACCTTTCATAATATCTAGATGTACAAGTCGTGCTCCACATATCATTACTCAGCGACATCCATACCTTAGCTGCTTCTATCCTGTTACAGCTGGGACTTAAGGGAAAGCTACGTTTTATTCTGGCCCATGCCCAGTGACAGATGCCGCCCAATAATACTGCATCTATCAAGAAATGGCAGCGGGTGCCAGTCCTAGTGACATATACGTTCATGACTTTTCTGAACTATGTAGTAACGGATTTTGTCCGCAATTCACATGTGTAGAAATTAATTTATGGCTTTTTATAGAACTGATTAACTGTGTAAAAGTACGCTTTCCATTGGTTAGAAGTTGAAAGGCAAACAAAATTTATTACGACAATCCCCTATCAATGAAGTTATCTACTTAAAAAGAACAAATTAAATCAACCCATATAAAATTGCTCAGATTAGTCATACAACACTAAGTTCGTCATGGAAGACTAGTCCTGGCTCCTCCAAGCGGTCAGTCACTAAAACAGTGTCTCAAAATATATGTTTTGCTAGAGTTAGATACTTCGAATTGGTTTTGGATTCCGCGTGACGAGTTACCGTTTGAGGACGCCAACATTTGAACATGGAACATTACTACTGAATCCTCGAAGTGATACGTCAATAAAACTTATGCGTAGTGCTAGAGTTGCCGTAGGTATAGGTGTAAGGAAATTAAATTCAATGATTTCAATGAATTGTTGATCAAGGAAAGGAAAACTTCTTAAATTAGTTCCCACAATGAAGGGCTTTGCATTACACAGCGAACAGAAATTTAAACTTCCAAACACAACCCACTATAGCTAGTAAGAGACCTAGCGTGGAATCGGTGGTCCGCGAGGGATGTCGCTGAACTTATTGTTAGTTTCTCTCTGGCTGAGAGGGGGTATTGTCGAAGTTAAACAGGTTTAATCCGCGTTTCATTTCTTTGTTCTATCCTTTGTCACATTTTCAGGACGCTACAAGGTTGACAGCACCGTACCGTGTATTGGAAACCACCTCCGATAGACAATTGATTTTTAGACAGGTTTCTTACTCCGATGTAGAAGATACCTTCTTCTTCCTGACCTGAGTCTATATTCTTGAGGTCTGCGCTTGGCGTGGATTTGGCCCAGTATTATGACCGGGTGGGCTTCCTGACTCTAACCCTGTGCGGAAGAATGTCTTCACTATTGCGCACTTCTGTTGTGGATGGTACTGTATTGTACTGAGTGTCCAGATGAAGAGATGTATATTAAGACGGACACGAACATCCAGTCCTCGAGCCAGAAGAACCAACTATACACAGTTAAAATTCTCGATCCGGCCGGGAATCGATGCCCGTGTTCTCTGAACGGAGGGCACTACACTGACCATTCAGCCAAGGAGTCGGGCAATTGTTAAAACCTTATGAATAAAAATGTTGAGATTCTTAAATGCTGGAAGAAATATTATCAAATAATTTTTCTTATTCTTCTTCTTCCATTCTTTTTCACACTGGTGGAATCGTGGTACTGGTTATGACACAAGCAAGCTTGAACTCAGCTCAGTTTTACGGCTGGTTGGCTTTTGTTGGTTGGTGACAGAGAAATGTATTCGTTATAGTGTGTTCCTGTGGTGGTTGGTAGCGCGGTGAGTTGTGTGTAAGTGAAGAGGTGAGTGTTAACACAAACAGGAATACCCAATCCCTGAACTAGGGGAATTTCCCAGACGGAACTAAATTCCCCATCTCGGTTGGGAACTGAACGCAGCTACACTAAAAATTCACCCATTAGAAAAATAACCTGTGACTTTCAGTGCTGGGAGTGTTCCAGGACATATTCAGACCCCAGTTCTATAGCTGCTTTTCCTGGGAAGGCCCCCGGAGATGAACTACATGCACTGCTGTGTGAGGGGTATTGTCTGTGGATGTAGGTATAATAGTACGGATTAGAAATGGGAAGAAAGCAGCTGTTGCCTTGGGAAAGGTACCATCCCTGTATTTGTCTGGAGTTGAAATGGGAATCCATAGAAAACTATTTCACGGATGGCTGACGGGGGATTCGAACCCACATGTCTTCCGAATACATAACTGGCCATGCTGCAACGCACTGAGCTAACATATTCGGTAACCGCACAACGAGTCAGACAAATAATATCAACTAACCCTTCCCTATAATATAGCATAATAGTCTGACGGAGACTGTACCGAGTTAATTTGGCTGTTCATTGTAATGGGTTGTTGTGTTTGAAGGAACGACGCATGAAATCCTAGCTGCGGGCAAGTAGTAGGCATTGTTCTGTTGCGCGACAAACTTTCAAAAACTCTCCCTCCGATCAACAACTCATTTGTGTGATACCATATGAAGCTGTGTGGCACATAACACTCTTGTCGCTGTAGACTACTGTATGTTCCAGCTCTCTGCCATGCTGGGGCGAGTAGGGGTCACAATTACTGTAAATAGTAACAGCCACTCGACCATTCTGTGTTCTCTTGTTAGGTTAAGGTGAGTGAATTGTGAATCAAGTTCTCGTTTAGGCATGCCTGACTCAGGGGAGAAAACAATTTATGAATGGTCTATTTCTTTCGACAATATAGTGGTCAAAATAAATGTTGCATAATGCTTCATTGTCAATGCTGGACATATGGTAATACGAAACAAAACCGACTTTGTTCTATCATTACAGTCATAAGAAACCGACATTAAAGAAGATAAACACATTTCCACTTGATAAACACAAACAAAACCTTAAAAAATATTCCACTGCAAACACCACACAGTTTCTTTGTCATCTTGCATGACACATTGTTTATGAACCATTTGTCCCTCCTCGTAATTGGAGACACCTTTGAATGCTGTCAGGCATACTCCTAACCAAATTGTCCGGATACGCCTGTGGGATATTGACCCATCTCTCCACTGCGGCCTCAGTGATGCCCTGTAAAGTCTCTAGTGGTACAGGACGATTGTAAACCGCTCGTTTTAGCATGGTCAAGCATTCTCAATGCAGTTGAGATCTGGAGAATACAGAGGCCATTCCATCCGACTGATGCCATGCTCACTAAGAAGGTGTTCACAAGATTGTGACGATGGGGGCGTGCATTGTTGGCCATCAGCGTGAATCCCGCTCCAAACTGTTCAACAAATGGAGCCACAATGCGTGCAACGATGTCGTCCCGATACTTCACACCAGACAGCCCCCCTACGTATTGGCCGCAGGGCATCCCAATACATTATTTCACCCCAAAACATGACTGAACCGCTTTGCTAAGAGTGGCGGTCTACGATGAAGTTCGTGTGTAAACATTGTCCCCCTTGCCTCCACACACGAGTATCAGTATTGTCTGGGTGGAGACTGATACGGGTCTCAACAGGTAAGAGCGTTGTGTCCCAGTGCTGTTTACGTTAGTGCACAAAGAGAAGTTTCGTGCCCATGCGACACGATCCCCTCTCCGAACCCGATTTTGAGCAGGAACTTTGAGAGGTCATCTGGCAAGTAATCCCTGCTTATGGAGCCTATTTCATACAATTTATTTTGACACTTGCACCTTCGTGGCTATTTGAGCTGCCGCCGTAGAGGTGTAGCATTGTGCTGAGTGTTTTTGCTTGCTGTTATATGCAGATATCGCTCCTGCACACCTGTTGTTTATCTTTTGCGGTCACTTCTGGGACGATCATCAACCGATCTTGTCGCTAGAAATTTTTTCCAGATCCTGGAGACATCACTTTAACTCACAGCGACATTCCACCTGTCCCATTCTCTGCTCCATTAGAGTGACTATACGGATCATCTGATCGTACGTTATTGTTGACCGAATACACCTGCAGCAGCACAACTCACGTAACAACATACGGCATAAGTACTGCCATGTTTATAGGCGACACGGTTCCCATAGGCTGCACATACTGCCCCTTCACCGTAGAAACATGGACTGAATCCGCCAAAATTGCATTACAAACAAACCAGTGTATCGATATCATAACGTATTTCTGGATCAAAATGTCCAGTATTAACGTTCCAGCAATATGCAACATTTATTTTGACCACTGTGGTTTCAGAATGTGGGATGGGTGTGTATTCTTCCACAGTGGCGGACACGAAGAGAAATAAAGCTGTTAATGCTAATTTTGGGAGAATTCAGTAATACTACTAATAAAAATATGTTTTTTTTGCTCCCCCACCCCACCCAAGTACATTGACGATCTTCGGAGAAGCCATTACTTGCCGGTAAATTTACCGAGACGAGGCCGGCTTATTGGAGCACCTTCAAATACCATCGAACTGATCCTGGATCGAACATTCCATCTTGGGCTCAGAAGGCCAACCTTCTACTGTCTGAGTTAATTAGCACGGCTCTTTAGCGGCATTGAACGTAATTTTGTTGGATGGAATCTCTGGATTCAAAACACGTTTATCTCTAATTTCTGGTTTTTGCCTTCCAACTGATGTTATGATTTGGTTATTGAGTTGTCTAAACAGCTGTGTATGCTAACATAATAGCGTAATTTATTCTCATCTCGACCAATGGCTGTTGTAAGTATATCGATCTCACATTTTGGCTTTAAGAGGTCCAAAGAGCGAAACAATATACCTGAAACATATTGTCTAAACAGCTGTGTATGCTAACATGCTAGCGTAATTTATTCTCATCTCGACCATTACCAGTTGTAAGTATATCGATCTCACATTTTGGCTTTATGAGGACCAAAGAGCGAAAAATAACGTTCTTCGTCAATTTTTGCATCCATTTTTTCAATTGACCACGTCATTCATTGGATTTTGAAGTTGTTGATTGCATTTCATGTACTGTGTACTCTTGAGAAGGACAATAAACCACTTGAATCATTACAATTTCACTGTGTTATCTCGTCTCTTTCCGATTCAACGTCAAGGAAACGAAAGTTTTGTAACTCCGAAATGCTATACATAATATTATTGTTTCCGCGGCGTGTTCGAAATACGGACTAGGTAGACCCTGTGTGCAAAGGCGTGAGTCACGCAGCATCACAGGGAGTGGCGCATTGATTTCAGTCTAATGTATATACATAAAAAACCTTTAATATCTCCAAAAGCACTCGTCGGATTCGTTAAATGAACACATCACTGAACTTGTCACTCGATTCTTAGTTGTTCTACTGGGTGAAATTAGTACAATCACATTAAAGAAAACGAAGTTGCCACCGGTTCCTCGATGATTACGTTTAGAGACAAAATGGACAGTGTTTATGAGCTCTTTAATACAATTAAAGATTTTAGAAACAGAATGTTTATATATCAGCATATATTTGGGGTGGACAGCTTAGCTGAATAACCTTGTATATTCTTAACTGACACTTTCAACATTCCCCATAGGCTATGTGAGCATTGGGGCTGTGAGATCTGGGGAACTGGAAGGTTACGGAAATGGAATTCCTCGAGAAATGAGATGATCTCCAAAGTGTCGTTGCAGAAGGATAAGTTACTCTCCTGCGGTGTGGGCTGTGGCTTCACCTTGCTGCACCCACTATCATGGACAACACTTTGCTGTAGTGATGTAATTGGGCCCGCTCATCCCTTTCGGTTACACGTTGATCAACTTGAATGCTGTATGAAAAGTTACCCATCTCTTTAGACATCCGCCGAACAGACCTATCGCTGAATTGGAGTTTCAGCAATGTTCTTCGTAGTCTACGCTTTGGGGACTGTAACACCTGTTCTTGTTTGTGGTGACAGTTGTTGGGCGCTCTGCTGTCCCCTGTCGATAACATAAAACTAATCCCGTATGATGAAACCTGTCAACGACAGTCAATATTGTTCTCTCATTTTGTGACTCCTTGTTAAGTCACTCCTCGTACTGTTCTCGGCCCTTTCTCCGTATGACCGGAAATAACGTTCCACAATAAACATTACCTCCTCTGTTGTGAGAACCATAATTGCAGAAATCAACTCAACACTGAATTCATAATAAAGATAATGTAGTGGAAACGTAGTCCAGACACTCGCAGGAGATCGGGCATGCGCAAATAAGATACGGGAGCGGTCAGGTGGCACTGTCGTCGATGAATAGTGTGCATTTGCTGTGTGGCGTTGAAGTAAAGAGTGCCGAGCTCACCGTCCTAAAGTGTGTTTTCAAAAGGTGATCAGCATTCGTGGATTTAAATCGAGGTTGCCCGTGGCAAAAATGCCTCAGAATATTATCGAAGCTTACATCAAGCCTGTGGCGAGAATGCATTACCTTATAGAACGGTTGCACGGTGGATCAAAGCGTTTCGTGCGGGTCTGAATGAGACTTCAACAGTGGCATGAGAGCTTGTGACTTCGACCCTGTATATTCTTAACTGACACTTTCAATATTCCCCATAGGCTATGTGAGCATTAGGGCTGTGAGATCTGGGGAACTGGAAGGGTACGGAAATGGAATTCCTCGGAGAAATGAGGTGTGAGGTGATCTTCAAAGTGTCGTTGCAGAAGGATAAGTTACTCCCCTGCGGTGTGGGCTGTGGCTTCACCTTGCTGCACCCAGTATCATGGACAACACCTTCAAGGCCACCAATTTCCTGAGGTGGCATCTGCACTTCGCGCAGTCGGGCGCTCCGTCGGTGTCAACAGAGAATACCTTGCCAACGGTCCTCAACGGCTTCCCGACATTTGACACGAGGTAATATACTACGCGGGTGACTACATTGAGGGGATGTGATGCTATTGTACTTGTTAGTTAATTAAATGTTGCGTTCTATCAATACTGGCACTACTTTATTTACAGCCCTCGTAGAATGCAATAATGTCCGCCTCTGTGGTGTAGTGGTTAGTGTGATTAGCTGCCACCCCCGGAGGCCCGGGTTCGATTCCCGGCTCTGCCACGAAATTTGATAAGTGGTACGAGGGCTGGAACGGGGTTCACTCAGCCTCGGAAGGTCAACTGAGCAGAGGTGGGTTCGATTCCCACCTCAGCCATCCTGAAAGTGGTTTTCCATGGTTTCCCACTTCTCTTGCAGGCAAAAGCTGAAATGGTACCTAACTTACGCCCACGACCCCTTCCTTCCCTCTTCCTTGTGTCTCCCTTCCAATCTTCCCATCCCTCACAAGGCCACTGTTCAGCATAGTAGGTGAGGCCGCCTGGTGAGGTACTGGTCATCCTCCCCAGTTGTATCCCCCGACCTAGAGTCTGAATCTCCAGGACACTGCCCTTCAGGTGGTAGAGGTGGGATCCCTCGCTGAGTCCGAGGGAAAAACCGACCCTGGAGGGTAAACAGAAGAGAAAGAAGAATGAAATAAATAAATAAATAAATAAATAAATAAATAAATAAATAAATAAATAAATAAATAAATAAATACTTATCTACTAGGGGAATGTTGACAGCAGATGAGCAATAATTTCAGTGTCGTTTGTTTTGCCACATACCGTGCAATCAAATATTATTACGCATACGAACTAGATATGGTGTATTTTCAATATCAAAAACATTGTGTTTTCCAGACCTCGATGCTAATTGCATCGCCGTTAATTTAAATTAATTTCTCTTAAAATTCACGGTATACCGAGTGACTCAAAATGTTGCGCAGAAACTCTAGTAGCCCATAGAGAAACCGAAGTTAAACAACTTACGGATACGAACGTATAGTCTAGCTAGAACGAAACCCTGCGTCAGGGGAACTGGGGGAATGGCAGGTAGGCAACCATTCCAACAGCTTTTGTAAGCAACGATCTTTGTAGCGTAACGGTTAGCACTATTAGCTGCCGTCCTCGTTTGGCCCGGGTTCGATTCTCAGTACTGCCAGAAATGTAAGGGCTTGTATGTGGTTGAAATGGTACATGCAGCTCACCTCCATTGGGAGTGTGCCTGTAAAGAGCTGCGCCACGTCAGGATGAGGACATGAGTTTACTTTAGTGTCCAGTTTATAACTTCACAGTGTGCACCGACTATCATTTCACTGATGGTCAGTTCTGAACTGTACAGGTACGTAGAGCATTTTGGAAAAAAAATACATTCTCCAATATGCCATTCTTGAAATTCCCAGGAGTGCCTTGCGCAAAATTTCGTCCTGGTGTATATGTTCCCCTCCGAAATTTGTATTTCGATTCGTCTGTGAGCTACTCCAGTTTCGGGCAACTTTTTGAATCACCCTGTAAAATCTAAATGCATTATCTAGACAAATGTTTGACTACTGATATTAGTTTTGAGTGTGTACTCTTTGATGTGTATTTTCTTGGTGTGATTCCGTCACTTATTTATAGGGAGATTAATTTAAATTAAATATTTATTTGAAAATATAATAAATATGGCTGTTTGTCATGATAGATGTAGCTCGTCTTGCTCCATAACAACCTGTTCTGTTTCCGCACACCAAAAGGTCAAAGGATTTTCAGACGACACGTTTTTGTTTCCTTTTAACGTAGCATGTGTTCATTAGCGAGCTTCCACTCCCTTCCCTTTTTGTTTGCATCGCGCTCAGTTACCTGTCTGTATGTGTCGTCTCTTTATGCAACCTAGCGACACACACATTTGTTGATATAATACACTCAATTAAATTACAGTCTGCTTGAAGTCGTTCTGGTACACTCTCGGTGATTGCGGTGAGTGTTCTCTGCGTTTGTTCGATATGGTGTGGCGATGTAGGTAGGCTACAGGATATGAGTGAAAGGTAAATATGACCTTTCGCACAGGATTACCTGCAAAATACATTTTTACGATGTGATTTTTCTATATATGACAGTTTTGTTCGATATATATGTTATTATTATTATTATTATTATTATTATTATTATTATCGCCACTGCAGTGGTGTACATCCTCTTGACCAAATGGTCGGCGTACTGGTCTTCGGTTCATAGGGCCACCGTGTACAATAATTCCCGGCGGGTCCGGGTATTTACTTCCTCCAGTTCTCTTAATCTACATACAACATTATTTTATAACTAACAGCTAGCACAGAAACATGCAATAATGAGTACGTTCCTCCACACAGTCTTGGCGTCTGTAAAAGTAGGCGAAATTCACATCAAGCGCCAACCCCAATAAACAAGAGAAAAAGTCAGAAAGGTAAAGAAAAAGACTGGCAAATTCAGTGGTCTAACCACTCATTTCCCAACGCCAGTGTCCCGAGATTGAATCCTGGTGTCTTCCGATTGGATGGGCCTATATAATACGACCAGCGCCTAGTAGCAGAAAAGGCACCTTTAATTCCCGTCCAAGTCCTAAACTGAGTCTTGGGACTCTACCAATATCACTTAAACATTGGATGGTGAGATTGAAAAAATATTTGTACAGCTTAAATCATCTAGCTTATGAAATAGCTTTTCTCTCGTATGCATGACGTAATGTGACTTCCTAGGGTTACTATCAAATATATTTTTTGAGTTTCAACGGCAAAAATGACCTGGATTTTATTATTATTATTATTATTATTATTATTATTGCTAGTTGCTTTACGTCGCACCGACACAGATACGTCTTACGGCGACGATGGGACAGGGAAGGGCGTGTAAGGAAGCGGCCGTGGCCTTAAGATACAGCCCCAGCATTTGCGTGGTGTGAAAATGGGAAACCACGGAAAACCATTTCCAGGGCTGCCGACAGTGGGGTTCGAACCTACTATCTCCCGAATACTGGATACTGGCCGCACTTAAGCGACTGCAGCTATCGAGCTCGGTGTATTATTATTATTATTATTATTATTATTATTATTATCATCATTATTCCGGGGATTCTGTGGAACGCGGAGTAAAAGAAGGTGCGGGCATGAATGGCTGGATATAGAAAAAATGGAAGATAAATTTTAAACTTTAAAACTTGTGAATATATTTCTTCCTTTGATATTTAGTTACCTTTCAAATTTTAAACATTACACATTGCTAAGCAAATAACAATTAATCAGGTACAAAGAGTAGCTCGTGATCTTGAGTAACAATATTAGAAAAATCAACAACAATGTAACAACATGAGCTTGAAGCCTCCTAGTTACCAATTTAACAAGAGCACTACTGCTCCTTTCAACCACCACTCAAGGGGACCGAGTTCCAGAATTTACCATAGTAGAAACAGAGCGTTCTTGCTCCTAACAAGTATTTTCTAGGAGACTTTTTTTCCAGAATGTACAGATTTACGCCTCTTTAAGGCACATTCTTCATTTAACAAAAACCAACAGTAGGCACTACGGTTACTGCTCAACAGCCAGATTTAAATTAAAAGTAAATGAATAATGGTTAACTATAACGGGGGTAACACGTACATATCCAACATGGCCTTGGTTAAAAAAGAAAAGTTCAGTTTCTGGCCGAAAGTCAAAGTGCTATGAGGCGAACTCTTGCACTCCTCAAAACACACTTGAAAAATACGTAAAACCCTATTTGAGCTGATGGCCCTAAGTTATAGGGGTGACTAGATGAAGAGAAATGTTTAAGTTACAAATTTATGAGATCAGTTTAAGTTTTACAGAACTAGCTATCAGCTTAGGGAAAATCTGCCATTACCTTGAGCTGGTGGGCCTTCCGGACACGGACGAGGCAGTCCCCACGCCTCCACTAGGAACACACTCTAAACCTCTTGAATGGAGCGATTACAAAGACAACATGGCCCGAACGGTCCCAGCTTTTATAGCGGAGAGGAAGGTCCCAGATTTTTCTGGGCCGAAACCCTGTCACAGCCCCAATTTTCATTGGACAATCAAATATCAAATAAATGTTCAGAATTCCCTATTGTCTTATCATTTTAAACTGGCGGGAAGATATAGAAGTGTTGATAACCTTAGAACACCAAAAACAAACCATAAACAATTCAGTTTAGGAAATCTTAACACACAAAATTACTTTGAAAATTAATTGTTCATCCTCACGCCACAGGACGCACATAAACTGATAGTAGTGACATCCGTCGATAAATGTTCAAACTTCTTCCACGACATAGTTTGATGGCCAAGTTACAGACGGCCTTCTCAAAGGTGCCTAATTTAAATCCACGGGGTGGGTGTACCTCTGGTACAATTATTAGCCTATTATTATTATTATTATTATTATTATTATTATTATTATTATTATTATTATTATTATTATTATATTATTTAAATTCAAATCGTTACGCACTTCAATTTATGTTCCGACGTGTACACCTTTTTTCAGTGAAATATTTTCATAATAGGACAAAGAAAAGTTAAAAACCATTGTGTTCGCATTAATTACTTTTCACTTAAAATATAAGCATTTAGAAGTTGATGTTTATCCTTGTAGCCCTCCTAATATGCCTATATAAGGCATATACAAAATCTTAGTCTAATGAAAGGAACGTACCTGATTCATTTAAAAAAAATATGTAATTGTATTTTATTTTTAATCTACGTGGCGTATCATATGGCATGTTCAAACAACGGTAGATATTTCCTGTTTTACTTACAGAATGGAAATACCATGTCAGATTCAATATGACACTGCACCACGTTGCAATAAATTATTGGCATTTGTTTTTTGTGTGTTTTTTGTGGTGGTGCGTGTATAATTTGATTGATCCTCCACATCTATCACTCTCACACCCACTCATCGAGGACACGATTTTAACCAGCACATTTTTTCAGCTTCAGTTTGTTTTGCGGTTCGATACTCCTGTACGGCATGTTAAGTGGTCTCATTTGATTCGCTTTGTTAATGAGACCTGCATGAGCAGCGCATTGGCTACGATTTGAAGAAAACTGATTATATCGTGTGAATTGGTGTAGTCACGTCCTAGTTCGTGGACCATGGGCAACGGCTGCGTGGCCTAGTAAGTGGTCCTGAGAGTCGGGATACCAGTTGCTATGGAATGGGAGTGGGCATCTCGGACATATACTGAGTCATGGCCCTCCTTGTGCTCGGGCGGCTAGGACTATACAATCCACCGGTGGTCTCTAACCCGTTAGAGGAGAGATCCTCACTTGGATTATCTGTATGTAGGGTAGCATTCTACTTCATGAATTTACGGAGCTCAAAACATTGTAAGCAAGGTTCGGAACTATGGGAGTAACGGAGTCTCACTCCCATTTAGCACGCGAGGGACTCCTTGGAAACAACTTGGTGAACGAAATGGAATTCGATGGGGAGCTATCAATATGAATGGGGCTTATGGCACAAAGAAAGTAAAACTGGTTGAGACAGCAAAGAGGATGCATCTGGATGTGCTAGGAGTAATTCATATTCGGGTAAGGGGAGATATTGAGGAAAAGATAGGAGACTATAAAGCGTACTTGACGGTTGTTAAAAAGGGAAGCACCGAGTATAGGGTTGTACTGTTCATCAGTAATACCATTGCACGCAACGTAGTTTCGGTTAGGCACGTAAATGAGCGAATGATGTGGGCAGATTTGGCAGTTGGAGGAATTAGACAAGAGATGTCTCAGTGTGTTCACCATGTGAGGGTGCAGATGAGGATGAAGTTGAAAAGTTTTATGAAGCATTGAGTGACATCGTAGTTAGGGTCAACAGCAAGGATAGGATAGTGCTAATGAGTGATTTCAATGCGAGTGTTGGAAATAGAAGTGAACGAAACGAAGGGGTGATTGGTAAATCTGGGGAAGATAGTAAGCGTTTGCTGGACTTCTGTGCTGGTATGGCATAAGCAGTTACGAATATATTCTTCAAGCATGAGGCTATTCACCGCTACACCTGGGAGGTCAGGAGTACCAGATCCATAATAGACTATATCTTAACCGAATCGAATTCAGGAAATTTGTTAGGAATGTGCGGGTTTTCCGGAGATTTTCGATAACGCAGACCACTATCTGATCTGTAGTATCTCCAGGCCTAGGATAGAGAAAGTGAAGTCTGTCTGCAAACGAATACGTGTAGGAAATCTCCAGGACGAGGAAATTAGACAGAAGTAAATGAAATGAAATGAAATGGCGTATGGTTTTTAGTGCCGGGAGAGTCCGAGGACAAGTTCGGCTCGCCAGATGCAGGTCTTTCGATTTGACTTCCGTAGGCGACCTGCGTGTCGTGATGAGGATGAAATGATGATGAAGACGACACCTACACCCAGTCCCCGTGTCAGCGACATTAACCTATTATGGTTAAAATTCCTGACCCTGCCGGGAATCGCACCCGGGAACCCTGTGACCAAAGACCAGCACGCTAACCATTTAGCCATTAGACAGAAGTACATGGATATGATTAGTGAGAAGTTTCGAAAAGTAGACAGTAAGCAGGTTCAGGATATAGAAAGTGAATGGGTGGCATACAGGGATGCTGTAATAGAAACAGCAAGGGGATGCCTAGGAACAACTCGGTGTAAAGATGGGTAAAGGCGACATCTTGGTGGAATGATGAAGTAAGAGCAGCTTGTAAACGTAAAAAGAAGGCTTTTCAAAAATGGCTCCAAACAAGGGCCAATGCATATAGGGAATTGTACGTAGATGAAAGAAACAGAGGGAAACAAATGGTTGTTGAATCCAAAAAAATGTCTTGGGAAGATTTTGGTAATAACTTGAAAATACTATGTCAAGGAGCAGGGAAACCTTTCTGGACAATAATAAAGAATCTTAGGAATGGAGGGAAAACGGAAATGAACAGTGTTTTGGGTAATTCAGGTGAACTCGTAATAGATCCCAGGGAATAACTGGACAGGTGGAGGGATAATTTTGAAAATATTCTCAACGTAAAATTAAATCTTCCTGGCGGTGTCGCGAATAACCAAGCTCATGGGGAGGAGAAAAATGATGTTGGTGAAATTAGGCTTGAGGAAGTGGAAAGGATGGTTAGTATACTCCACTCTCATAAAGCAGCAGGATTAGATGAGTTTAGACCTGAAATGGTGAAGTATTATGGGAAGGCAGGGATGAAATGGCTTCACAGAGTAGTAAGATTAGCATGGTGTGTTGGTAAGGTACCTTCAGATTGGACAAAAGCAGTAATTGCACCTATGTAAAAGCAAGGGAAGACGAAGGATTGTAACAACTATCGGGGTGTCTCATTGGTTAGTATACCAGGCAAAGTATTCACTGGCATCTTGGAAGGGAAGGTGCGATCAGTGGTTGAGAGGAAGTTGGATGAAAATCAGTGTGGTTTCAGACTACAGAGGGTCTATCAGGATCAGATTTTCAGTATGGAGCCAGGTAAATGAAAAATGTTACGAGAGGAATAGACAGTTGTGTTTTGTATATCTAGAGAAAGCGTATGACGGGGTCCCGAGGGAAGAGATGTTCGTCATACTGGGGGACTATCGAATTAATGGTAGATTGTTAAAATCAATCAAAGACATTTATGTTGACAATTGGGCTGCAGTGAGAATTGATGGTACAGTGAGTTCTTGGTTCAGGGTACTCACAGGGGTTAGACACCTTTTTCGTTCGTAGTTTATATGGATCATCTGCTGAAAGGTATAAACTGCCAGGGAGGTATTCAGTTAGGTGGAAATGTAGTAAGCAGTCTGGCCTATGCTGACGACTTGGTCTTAATGGCAGATTGTGCTGAAAGCCTGCAGTCTAATATCTTGGAACTTGAAAATAAGTGCAATGAGTATGTTATGAAAATGAGCTTTTGCGGAGACTAAATTGATGTCAGTAAGTAAGACATTCAACAGAAATGAATGTCAGATTGGTGATACAAAGCTGGAACAGGTAGATAATTTTAAGCATTTAGGTTTGTGTGTTCTACCAGGATGGAAATATAGTAAAAATGAAATGAAATGGCGTAAGGCTTTTAGTGCCGGTAGTGTCCGAGGACAAGTTCGGCTCGGCAGGTGCAGGTCTTTTGATTTGACTCCCGTAGGCGACCTGCGCTTCGTGATGGGGATGAAATGATGATGAAGACGATACATACACCCAGCCCCCGTACCAGAGGAATTAACCAATGATGGTTAAATTTCCCGACCCTGCCGGGAATCGAACACGGGCTCCTGTGACCAAAGGCCAGCACGCTAACCATTTAGCCATGGAGCCGGACGGTAATGTAGTAAGTGAGACTGAATCAAGGCGAAGTAAAGCTTTTTTTTTTTTTTGCTAGGGGCTTAACGTCGCACCGACACAGATAGGTCTTATGGCGACGATGGGATAGGAAAGGCCTAGGAGTTGGAAGGAAGCGGCCGTGGCCTTAATTAAGGTACAGCCCCAGCATTGGGAAGTAAAGCTAATGCAGTGAGCTCATAGTTGTGATCAACAGTAATCTGTAAGAAGGAAGTCAACTCCCGGACGAAACTATCATTACATCATTCTGTTTTAGACCATCTTTGCTTTAAGGGAGTGAAAGCTGGGTGGATTCAGGATATCATATTCATAAGTTAGTAGTAACAGACATGAATGTAGCGAGAATGATTGCTGGTACAAACAGGTGGGAACAATGGCAGGAGTGTACTCGGAATGATGAGATAAAGGCTAAGTTAGCAATGAACTCGATGTATGAAGCTCTACGTATAAATCGGCTTCGGTGGTGGGGTCATGTGAGGCGAATGGAGGAGGATAGGTTACCTAGGAGAATAATGGACTCTGTTACGGAGGATAAGATTAGTAGAGGGAGACCAAGACGACGGTGGTTAGACTTAGCTTCTAACGATTTAAAGATAAGACGTATAGAACTAAATGAGTCCATAGCACTAGTTGCAAATAGAGGATTGTGACGACGTTTAGTAAATTCACAGAGGCTTGCAAACTGAACGCTGAAAGGCATAACGGTCTGTAATGATAACGTATGTATGATTTTTAATTTGGTTATCCTGTTTCCAACGTGTCAGGTTCGGAAGCTACTGGTTCCAGAGATGCGAATTTCTAATCATCATTGTAGCTGAATGAGATATATGTGCATTCTTAGAAGAATACTAAGGTGCGTAGCAAAACAAAACAATAAGTCCTTCATAGTGGGAATCAGTGTGTTCTGAGTACATCATTCTTCACTTGGCCCTTAGTTCAGTGTAAGGCTATAATAGTATAATTTTCAACACAGAGAGTACATTCTCAGTCTTATTTATAATAATAATAATAATAATAATAATAATAATAATAATAATAATAATAATAGATCCACACTTCTAAGTACTATTCACAAACTTATGAAGGACAAGCAAGAGCGCACGACTTTTGGAACAACGACGAAGACCAAGAAATGCAGAGAACAAATGACCACCAGGTTCTACGACAGCAAGGAAGGTTGATAGATTGCTAGAATATACATACCATTACATTTCTTCAATAAAAACATTTGTCACATTTATCACACTTCTAAAAGTATAATAATAATAATAATAATAATAATAATAATAATAATAATAATAATAATAATAATAATAATAATAATAATAATAACATTGCGGCATAGCTTGCGGTACTATAATTAGTTTCTTCATCCATTTTAAGAACTCATAATTGGCAACAATGATGCGTTCAGAGGACGATCGATCTACTTACCAGCGAGGGAATGCTGCTGCCGCTGCTGCTGCTTTTTTTTTTTTTTTTGCTAGTTGTTTTACGTCGCACCGACACAGATATGTCTTATGGCGACGATGGGACAGAAAAAGCTTAGGAGTGGGAAGGAAGCGGCCGTGGCCTTAATTAAGGTACAGCCCCAGCATTTGCCTGGTGTGAAAATGGGAAACCACGGAAAACCATTTTCAGGGCTGCCGACAGTGGGGTTCGAACCTACTATATCCCGAATACTGGATAGTGGCCGCACTTAAGCGACTGCAGCTATCGAGCTCGGTGCTGCTGCTGCTGACGATGATGGTGATTATAATGATCACAAGGTTGCTCCTGTGTAATAATTATTCTAAAGGTAGAGTACGTTATAGAATTTCCTCCTTGTTCTTCTCATATGAGCGCCTTGCGACTTCATTTTGGTCACAAGGTTCAAGTGACCGCTGAGTGTTAAGCATTTGCAAGATGTAGGTTGCCCCAAGAATATCAACTAGATATCTAAAAAACACGGTATAACAACTACTGTCCAACGTCTTTTAGAAGTGTGCCGGGATGAGTGGCTCAGACTCAGACGGTTGAGGCGCTGTCTTTCTGACCCCAACATGGTCGGTTCGATCCTCGCTCAGTCCTATGGTATACGAAGGTGTTCAAATACCTCAACCTCTTGTGGGTAGATTTACTGGCACGTGAAGGAACTTCTGCGGGACTAAATTCCGACCCTTCGGCGTCTCCAAAAACGTACAAGTAGTTAGTGGGACGTAAAGAAAAACTGCATTATTATTATTATTATTATTATTATTATTATTATTATTATTATTATTATTATTATTATTATTATTATACTTTTAGAAGTGTGATAAATGTGACAAATGTTTTTATTGAAGAAATGTAATGGTATGCATATTCTAGCACACACGACTTCCTGTTCATCAATAGATTTAGGTCTGTGGATCAGTGGTAGAGTGTCTGCCCCCGGGTACCAAGATTACGGGTTCGATGCCGGAAGGTGTAATCGAAGTTTTGAAGAGAGGAAAAACCCATTCAGTACTTTGACGTACGATGTCGCGGTAAAAGATACGCTGGGGAGATCAAATTTACTTTGCCGTCTAATAGGCCTGGAATAAAATGGAGAACCAGACGGTGTCAAGTTAAAATACCTGTAAACGGTAGCTGAAGCAATACGATTATTGTTAGTCTTGATTCGTTATGCCCAGCTAAGGAGCACTTTTAAACTTATTAGCACTTTTTCTTCTTCCCTTCCCAATATCTCTTCATCCTCTCGCTGTGTCCCTTTTTACGTTGTTCAGTCTGTCCCGTATTTAGTCGGGTGAGCTTTACAGAAAATTTGTGTTTGTGAATTATGGTTCTGGATGTTATTCTATCTTGAATGATTTCTTCATTAAGACAATTTCATTTAGGTCTTCACTGATTTCTTTTAGCCAGTTATTGTGATTTTTCGTTGATAAGGCTAAGTTTAAAATTTTCTTTGTAAGCCTCTTATTATCCATATTATATAAGTGACCATAAAATCGTAATCGTCGTTTCCTGTTTGTATCTGTGGTTTTGTCTGTAACTTGAAGATTTCATGTGATTTGTTTATCATCCAAATTCCATTTTCGCATTTTGGTCTTAATATTTTCCTGAGGATTTTCTTTTTTGTTTTTCGATTATTATTATTATTATTATTATTATTATTATTGCTTCTACTTCATTTATAGATCACACAATTCTACTTCAAGGTTGTTTAAGTATATCTAAACTTAAAAAGTTTTCCAAGAATCCTCGTTTTTTTTTTTCGAAACACAAATAAATTAGACTCATTGAAATATCAGGACTTCTTCTTGTAAGAGCTCTTGTATACACGTATATGCCTCATTTTGTTTTTAAAAGTTCATCTCCTAACTATATTTCACCTTCCCTCTGATTGGAATTAAAATTAACACTATATGCTGAATTACTGCCCTTGATTTTCTCTCTTATACCACAGGATATTTTTCTCATGCAATCTGGCACGGAACGTGGAATTATACGTTGTAGTACTTGGAGTGTTGGAAAATATATCTCAGGCTTCCACCTAAGGTAACTGAAAAATGTGTTGTTGTGTTGAGAATCAAAGGAAACGGATGTTATTGTTACGGCTTTCAAAAACAAGCAGAGATGGTATATGTGGTGAGCATTGTTACCCTGGTTTTCATGAATCATGTCTTGTTAACTGCTTTTACTCTGCCACGTTTTCCAGCGTGTTTAGATGTCCACAAAAATGAAAATGTTGAAATTCTCACCTATATCACAAATCCAGAGATTCAGATTTATCGAGTTACGTACCAGTTTGGTTCCAGTCTCTGTTTAAGGATTACTTTCCTTAGTATTTCCGTTTGGAACCGTATTCGCGCTGACACAGATGTCCATGGCCTTATGACGACGATTTGATAAGAAAGGCCTAGGAGTGGGAAGGAAGTGGCCATGGCCTTAATTGAGGTACAGCCCCATCATTTGCCTGGTGTGAAAATGGGAAAGCACAGGAAACATCTTCAGGGCTGCCGAAAGTGGGGTTCGAACCCACTATCTCCCGGATGCAAGCCCACAGCTTCGTGCCCTTAACCGCACGACCAACTCACCCTGTGGAACAGTATTCATTCAGCATAACGAGGGGAGTTAATGATTTGCGGATACTTATCAAACTAGCAAGTGATGGGGATGATTATGATGATGGTAATTGCAGTTGCCGGTGATAGTTGGTGTTCTCGTTAACATTAATAATAAAAATTGTTACCGCGAATCCGTGGCTCAAAGAGGATTAGGAAGCGCCTGGGTTGAATAGCTGGACAGGAGAGAGCAAACATTTACTTTAACAAAATTTGAAATTTCATTTCTTTCCTTTCTTAAAATTCAGAGGGAGTAATTTAATGACGTAAGAAAGAATAGTTCAAATATAGCTTGGGCATATTTACATAAGGAGCTCGTCAGCTCCAACAATGCTTTGGACTTAGAAG
Organism: Anabrus simplex; assembly: GCF_040414725.1. Classification (NCBI taxonomy): domain Eukaryota; kingdom Metazoa; phylum Arthropoda; class Insecta; order Orthoptera; family Tettigoniidae; genus Anabrus; species Anabrus simplex. The sequence goes on along the minus strand of NC_090265.1, from coordinate 459,545,561 downwards.
TCCTTAATCAGGTACAAAATTAATTGGGAGAAACTCTCAGTCGTTAAGTTACATATGAAAGAGCATAATTGCTCCTGACAGGTACAATTTTATAGGAGCCTCCATTCCGAAAATACAAGAGTGGCTAGCCTTAATCAAGTAATCAGTTGCTGTTTACAATCTCAATTACACTCGGTAACCCCTAGGGCGACACCACTTCAAAATGTTCATACATTGGCTGCCACATAGTGGGCTAATCTATTACAAAGTTCCACAATTTGTTTAAATACTGTTCCAGAACGTAGACATGGTTACCCTAAGAACTATGAAGAATAAACCGGGGCATAATTACCCATACTACAAGGCCTTGAGGAAAAAAGGAAAGGTTACACACAACAGACCATTAACAAGAGGGCAGGAGGCGAAACACCACCACTCCTCAACGAATATTCTGGAAGAGACGAGAACCTATGTGGGCTTAAGGCCCAGTGACACAGAGGATAATCCCATACTAAAAAGAGTGACTAAAGGGGAAGAAAGTTTAAAAGCCGAGACAAGATTTCGAAAATTTACTGGTTGAAAACTTCAGTCACTCAGCTCCAGAGTTGATGGGGAGAGATCCGACGTTCACCACTCGTGCTTCCTTACATTTAATGTTTCTCCCAGCAGTGAATATAAATAGAGTCTGAAGACTGCGCCGAAGGGTCCTACATTTCATCCCAAAAGAAAAGATTACATATTAGATATTAAGAAAATTGCTTAAACATTTCCCTCGAACTACCCGAAGGCACAACCACATGTTTAGATAAATTCTGCCATTACTTTATAGCGCTAGATCTTCTTCAAGTCAGCCGCACCCCTGCCTCCTGCGCTCTCTAACCTCCGTCAAGTCGCACTCTCAATATCCGGAGCAAATCAGACAAGATGGCCTTAAAGTGCTCTCCTTAAATTGTTCCGTCGGGGAAAATTCCAGATTAAATTAAAATACAAGGTACTGATAGGCTAAATTTCCATACACACCCTCGGGTTTGATTGGCTAGAGGACGTACGTATAGTTACAGGCATGTGATAGGCAGATTACATTAGAGAAGGAACTAGGCGAAGTGCTGACAATTTCTCTACATAAAGAAATAATCACCAGAAAAAAGGATTACCAACTACGACAACAAAAATATATTCGGCAATTAATTTGTATTTAGTCCACCAGATATCACTAGAAAATAGATGGCAGCGCCATCTCACCATCGGAGAAGAAAGTTTTATAAACTTTTTAAAAGTTCGTGTTCACTGACATAGATGGCCATAGAGAAGCGCACAGTTTAAGTAGCAGGGGAAGGTGAGCCCCTGGCACAAAAATTAATAAAGCAAATTTGGTTTATTTATGTTATTGTTGCTATCCGGAACTTCAATTTGTTCTGAAAACCGAACGATAGGGACGCGATAATTAATTTAAAAATTCTCACATTGGCCAGAATTAGAACCGTGGCCACCTTGGTGAGAAGTCAGTGATGATGCCACCCATTTACACGTATTATTATCATTATTATTTTCCGATAGTGTATGTAACTAGCTTCATATTTACAAATTTTGTCATGTCATTGTAACTGCCACTTTGCGTAGGCGTATATTTCTTCTTTCGAGCGCAAACAAAATAGGTAGAATGTACGAGGTGGGGAATGTGAACGATGGAGCTCAGTTTGCTGATTGCACAATAAAACGTTTCACTAGTTGAACAGTTATGTCGTCTCTTGCAGTACGTAGAGACATTACAGTTGTGTCAGTTTGAAAATATTGTAAACGAAGTATTTGTTCATTTATTTGCTTGTTTGGTCGTAATTTACCTTGCTGTACGGTTACCAGAGATCCTAGTTCGCTGGAAAATATGTTACGAAATGTTCATCGTTGCATTGTTTCATTTTTGTGTTATTCACATGTAACACTTCTTGGTGGTAATTTTCAAGCAAGTATAAATGCTAAAGCAAAACTATATGCCCTTTCATTGGAGCGAAATAGTTTTTCGCTAAAAACAAGGTAAATTTAAAATACATAATTTTACATTCCTACAAAAATATGTGCATATTTCAATTGCATATGTCAGTTAAGTTACTTTGTCGGAATTAAACAATTGCTGCTCGTTCGATTTCTTATCGTAGTCTACAAAATAATATGAGAAAAATTTTAGTTTAGAAAATATATTTTCGTGTATGTTGAAGTAATCTCTACCGTAGTGTTAAAATGAGGAAGTTAGATTTTATTTCTATAAATATACTTCATTTTCAGTCCGTAAAATGTTTAGTAAAAGGGACAACGCCTCGCCTCATACCAATACCACCAACATAATTAAATAACATGGAGGATAAGTGGAATGCGTGGAAGGGAAGTGTTCTAACAGCGGCAGCAGATGTTGTGGGAAAACAAAGTGCAGAACAGAAAAACCTGGATAACTAAAGAAATTTTAAAATGAACCAATGTACTTACGAAGGATTTTTTTTTTTGCTAGGGGCTTTACGTCGCGCCGACACAGATAGGTCTTATGGCGACGATGGGATAGGAAAGGCCTAGGAGTTGGAAGGAAGCGGCCGTGGCCTTAATTAAGGTACAGCCCCAGCATTTGCCTGGTGTGAAAATGGGAAAACACGGAAAACCATTTTCAGGGCTGCCGATAGTGGGATTCGAACCTACTATCTCCCGGATGCAAGCTCACAGCCGCGCGCCTCTACGCGCACGGCCAACTCGCCCGGTCGAAGGAATTTTAAGAACTCTGATAGCGAAGGACGACACTATACGAAACTGAGAAATGAAACAAACAGAGAAATAAAGGCAGCCAGAGAAATATTTCTGCAATCGCAATGCATGAAAGTGCAAGAACTCATTAACAGTCGGAATTTCAGACAGCATATTTATTAGTCAAAATATATTTCTTTGATAGGAGGATTCGATGTAACTGACTGACGACAGATGATGGAAAACTCGTGCACGGCGTAGGAAGATTCTCAAATTGCCACAAAATGGAAAGAATACATTGGAAGTTTGTACGCTGTAAACTACTTACTTTGCGGAATAATAGAGAGTGAAGAACTAGTCGATGAAGAAGATAAGGGAGGTGAAATAACTTCCTGATGAATTTAATCATGCATCGGAAAATCTGAAACGCAGAAAGGCATCTGAAATTTGAGGTTTACGTGAAGGGTTGATAAAAGCCACTGCAGACAATAATTTGAAGGAAACCCTCTTCGATCTGATTTATGAGATGTATACATGTCTTGCCCTTAGTCTCGTTTCTTGTTACGTGGACGGGGATGAGGTCAGATTAATTTATGCTTTTACAGCCGGATGCCCTTCCTGACGCCAACCTCAGTTGAGGAGCTAATGAAGATGAAATGAATGATGGCGAATAAAATTGGATAAGGAGGTGAAAAGAATAGTATGTTGCCTATGAGTAGGAAATGTCCTGACATTTGCCCGGAAGTGAAGAATTAAAAACTATTCTCAGGACAGCTGATGGTGGGGTACATGTCTCATTGTACCTATTCCTAATAAATCATCCACAATTAGATGTCCAGCAACACACTCGAAGCCATGCCTGTAAAATCTTCACGAATATTATATTGAAACGTATTAAACGAAATGTCGTGAAAGTAATGACAGAAGACCAGTTTGGATTTAAGAACGACAGACTCGGAGAAGAAATCTTGATCTCAAGAATGATTTTGGTGAAACGATTAAGGGGAGATCTCGATAATACATCGCTTCATAGACCAGGAGAAAGCTTTCGATAAAGTTTATAGGCAAAAAAGATATTGCATTTAAAAAAATGTCCTCGACCTGAGGTGGTGCAGCTCTTTACAGGCACATGCCCAATGGAGGTGAGCTGCATGTACCATTTTAATCACAAACCGGCCCTCCTACCATTCTTAAATCTGTGGCAGTACCGGGAATCGTACCCGGGACGGCAGCTAATAGTGCTGTTACGCTACGAAAGCGGACGATATTACGTTGAAGAACTGGGTATCAAATACAAGGACGGGAGGACAATTTAGAAGTTGTACGAGAAGGAGATAGCTGTTATATGATGTGAAGATTGAAAAGTAAAGGCCAACATCACACAAGGAGTCCAGCAAGGCTGTTCACTCACACCGATTTTATTCTGTAGGCCTACTTTTCTTTTCTTGTGGGGTTCCTTTTGAAAATAAATATAACTGAGGAAACAGTGAAAGATGATAAACAGTATCCTGCGTGGGTGAGTGACTCAGACGATAGAACGCTGGTTTCTGAGGCAAGGTTGACAGGTTCGATCTTGACTCAGTCCAGGTGCTCAAATATATCAGCCTTGTGTCAGTAGATTTACCGGCCGTAAAAGAACTCCTGCAGGACAAAATTCCTACGCCTCGATGTCTCCAAAACCCGTAAAAGTAGTTAGTAGGATGAACAACCAATAACATGATTTACTGTTAAATGATATCGTATACAGCGCAGTTTCGAAAACCATTAGAGTTACGAAGAAAATACATATGACGTTTCTTGCAGAAAATTTAATTTCAAGGCAATACCGTGCACTTCATTTTTCAATAGGGCCAGCCATTTTCCCGTTATTTTAGTTCATGTAGTTCGAACTGTGTATCCCTTGAGTGACTCGGGATTTCAAGCTGTATCCGTACCAAATTTCAGCTCAATCGGTCCGGAAGTTTCCGAGCCTATCTGGAACAAAGAAACCAACAATCACCATCTCCTTTGTATTGCTATTGTAAACAGATAGAAAACAATAATAAAACGACAATGTTGCGTTAATTCATCTGTAGGCAAAAACCTTTCATTTAAAGACAATCATATAAATTGGTTGAGTATAAACATCAGGTGGACTGCCCGTTTGAACGCGATATGTTTCAAATAAAATATAGGTAACCTATATTTAGTTTTTAGTAAGTTCTCCTTCATTTTCTTTTGAAATACATTTTCGTTGTATTCAGTGTAGACGCTAGATAAGACCTCATCATCGTCGGTTAGATATTGTAATTAATGAATTAAAATTATGAACTCCCTCACTCGCTCTCTGCCAACGGCCGTAGCCGTGTTGAAACACCGGATCCCGTGAGATCTCCGAAGTTAAGCAACATTGGGCGTGGTCAGGAGTTGGATGGGTTGCCACGCGCTGTTGGTGGGGGGTAAGGGAATGGAGGAGCGGAAAGGAACTGGCCACCCTACCGCACGTAAACTCCGGCTCAGGAACACCTCTGCGGAGGTTCGGACCTGCCTTCGGGCAGAATAACCCTTACCTACTCGCTCTTTCTCTCTCTCTCTCTCTCTCTCTCTCTCACACACACACACACACACAATGTATACAGTAACATTAGGCTTGTATTTACGAACTTCTTCCTGTTTGCACGTTTAAATCTGTAGTGTAAGTAGAAACAGTATTTCGTCGGTTAGATATTGTAATTAATGAATTAAAATTATGAACTCCCTCACTCGCTCTCTGCCAACGGCCGTAGCCGTTATTTCGGGTAGGAGACCATTCCATACTCGAGCAGAACCTTATTTGAGGCCACAGCTACTACGTTCTCAATCGTAGACCTTTCCCAACCTTCTTTATCTCCTCAACGTTACATGGTTGGTGGGCACGCTAGAGGTATTCTTTCCATTGCTAAATTATCTACACTTGTGTACCGTCACCCATATCTTATGTCCTTCATAAATTCTTTCCTTAGTCTTATTCTTCTCCTTCTGGCCTCCATCCTTCTCTCCATGAGATTGGTGTATCGGGTTCAATGTCGTAGCAGGTGACCTAGGAATCTACTCCTTCTACATTCTAATCCTTTTACCACCTGGTATGTTTCATTTAAACTTTCCAACACTTCATTGTTTGCCCTACTGGTCCCGCATGTGGTGCCAGTACGACATTTCGAAGGCTTAATTTTCTTTTTATCCCTCTCCATGAGAGTCTAGCTTTCTGACCCATACAGTCCAAATCTACATACAAATGTTTTAATGTATTTCTTGCCAGTTGCCTTGGATGTCAGCAATGTCTTACAGTGCAACGTTGAACAAGTAATAAAAATAAAATATGCTAATACTAGCCTGGTGCAAAGCAGACCCCCCGATGAGGGTAGGTGGTGATTGCCACGGAAATAAAATAGTGTGACAGTGTCGTGGGGGAGTGTAATGTATGTGCGTTTTTCGACAAATGTATGGGACACTGGAAATACTCGGTCTTTAAACGGCAGGAAGTAAATATCTCTCTTTGAGTCCAAACCTTCGTAAGGGTGTTGTGGCTTCACGCGACAAGCCTTTTGGTGATCTGCCTCCAGGAGTCTCTGCTTTGGGCATGGTGACTTGCTTGCTGTAAGCTCATCCTCGTCAAGCTCTTGATCTGGTCCATCCATCGTAACAGTGCGCACGTTCTCTAGGTCTTCAGCCGTCGACTTTGCCCTCTATGATAAGTATTTCCATTGTCTTCTGTCTTCTGGCAATATGACGAAAACATCTGAGTTTTTTTGATTGATAAGGGCCGGCAGTCTTGTTCTGATGCCGAGCTGTTGCAGGATCGATTCATTAGTACGATATGCTGTCCATGGTATAGCACCACACTTCTCGAGCATCAATCCTGCGGCGATCCGCATAGGTCACGACAGGGAAGATCAGAGTTCGAATGAGGGTGAGCTTTGTCTTGGAAGTGACGGAGGTGTCCTTCTTGGTGCGAGTATGTTTTGATGTTGAATTTCACGCAATCGCAATGCACTTACGGATCTCAGGTTCACAGTCTCTGGTATTTGTGACAGTAGATCCCAGATACTCGAAGTAACTGACAACCTCATAATCAGCAGTTCTTGTTATGGCAGGTCAGTTGTTGTTAAAACGATCTACAATCATCACTTTGGTCTTTTTATTGTTGATTTCAAGACCATATTCTGTGCTTCGCTCGTCTAAGCTCCGCATGACGGTTTCTAGTTCATGATCATCTATTGCAATTATCATAGTGTCATCCTCATATCTGAGATTACCGGGCGAGTTGGCCGTGCGCGTAGAGGCGCGCGGCTGTGAGCTTGCATCCGGGAGATAGTAGGTTCGAATCCCACTATCGGCAGCCCTGAAAATGGTTTTCCGTGGTTTCCCATTTTCACACCAGGCAAATGCTGGGGCTGTACCTTAATTAAGGCCACGGCCACTTCCTTCCAACTCCTAGGCCTTTCCTATCCCATCGTCGCCATAAGACCTATCTGTGACGGCGCGACGTAAAGCCCATAGAAAAAAAATATCTGAGATTGTTAATTTTCCTGCCACCAAATGTGATGCCGTCACCCCAATCCTCGAGAATCTCCCTCATAATGTACTCACTGTATACATTAAATAGGAGGGGGGGGAGAGAATGCAACCTTGTCTCACTCTAGCAGTAGTAGAAAAGATGTCTGAGAAGTAAATATATGTGGTTGAAATCTTTAAAGTCAGCTAGGAATCGAATCTGAGACTTCTCGATTAGAAGACCAGTTTTGTTAGTTGCTTTACGTCGCACCGACACAGATAGGTCTTATGGCGACGATCGGACAGGAAAGGCCTAGGAATGGGAAGGAAACGGCCGTGGCCTTAATTAAGGTACAGCCCCAGCATTTGCCTGGTGTGAAAATGGGAAACCACCGAAAACCATCTTCAGGGCTGCCGACAGTGGAGTTCGAACCCACTATCTCCTGGATGCGAGCTCACAGCTGCGCGTTCCTAACCGCACAGTCCACTCGCCCGGTGATTAGAAGACCAGAACGTTGACAATTCTACCTCAGAGTCAGAGAGATCGAACAATGTACTTGCTGTATTCTGATTCATCACAGTTTATGCTCAACAGTACCATTATGCGGAGAGCTTACTGCTATCCCAGCAGTTTCATTAAGGTCCCAGGAGACTAGAAGCTGTAGTGCAGACGTCTGTAAGTAGAGTGAGTGTTAAACACGGGCTTTTATCTAACAGCATGTAGAAGTGCTTATTAATTAATTCAAAGTGCCGCCGAGATTCCGATGGGCATTGTGGTCCTGGGAAAGAGGGTGGATTTTATAATATTATTGTCTACTATACAAAGGCACAACCACACCTTGTTATGGGATTTTGTTCGGACATCGTAATGATAAAGCCAAGTTTCGTCACCTGTAAAGATGCTATTGACGTTACGCGAAGTCCCATTTTCAAACTGTTTTAGCATTTCTCGGCACCATTTCACTCGATGTGCCCTTTGTTCCTCTGAAAGTGAATGGGGCACCCGAAGGGAACAAATGTGAGTCAACGTGTTAGATTTTTTCAAACTAATTTCCACCACACTCAATACACTTCTCCATACCTCGAAACCAGTCACTGAACCAACTCTGCCACTTTTCTTCGGTTACATTTTCACACTCTTGATCCCATGCTGCCAGAAGCTCCTCGTCGGATACAAAACGCCGCCCTTTCAGCTTCATCCTCACTTCTGCGAAGAGTGCGAAGTCACATGGGGCAAGATCAGGACTGTATGCGGGTGACCAAGCACAGTCAAACCTGATCTGGCAAGAAAATCCATTGTTACATGAGCACGATGTGCTGGAGCATTGTCGTGATGCAAGAGCCAAGTGTTGAGCCGTGACCTTGGACCGAGCTGCTTGAGAGCCTGGATGACCTGAGGCAGACAAGTCTCACTGTACCACTTCGCAGTAACTGTCCTTTGTGTTTCTAGCACAACCCGAGTCAGGATTCCCCGTTTAGTGAAGAATACTGCAATCATCCTTTTCTTCACTGACCTTGACTTTCGCACAGTCACAGGACTACCCTCATCTTCAAACAGCCTCACCTTGTTCTGGGATTTTTTTGGGACATCGTAATAATAAAGCCAAGTTTCGTCACCTATAACGATGCTATTGACATTACGCGAAGTCCCATTTTCAAACTGTTGTAGTATTTCTCGGCACCATTTCACTCGATGTGCCCTTTGTTCCTCTGAATGGGGCACCCAAAGGGAACAAACCTTTCTAACATGGAGATGGTCGTGTAGAATTGAATTAATAGCTGGTGCAGCGATGTGGAGGGTCTCTTCTACCTGGCGATATGTCAACCGCCTCTCTTGCTTCAACAGTATCCTCACAGCTTCAATGTTTTCCTCAGTCACTGATTCAGACGGTCGCCCAGAACGAGGATCGTCTTCAACCTCAAAATTTCCCCTCTGGAACTCTTTGTACCAGCAGAAAATTGTTACCCGATGTGGCCAGTCCTTCCCCAGCACAGGAGTCATTTCCTCCAGGCACTGGTCAACAGTTAATCCACGAGCAAAATTGTAGCGGATAATTCCGCGATATTCACCTTTAGACCACACTGACACCTTAACTTGCTTTCAATCCCACTGCTTGGTAACAACTGGTGTGAAGGTTGCGCCTTGCTGTCTTCTAGATCGGTTTTCACTCCTCTTTTCATCCCTCACCATAACAGGAGTGCCCAGCCAACCGTTTTTGCGTATTGCAAAACTTTCGTAGTGCCATTTGTAGAACAATGCTAGATATTCTCAGTATGACATCAAATACGTATGCATGTAAATTAAATACCATACTTTCACACACGGCCGGTAAAATTACTTCTAAAACTTGCATGAAGCATCCTCTGATACCTGTTGAAAATTTCCAGCAGTAGATACAATATCACACACGTGGTGCAATTCAAATGATGGGTACTAGGAAAACACTGAAATAAAATGAACACGAATTACAAGGGACACTCACAAAGTACCGATATATTGATATAATACTGAATTGTACATGCAATAATAATAATAATAATAATAATAATAATAATAATAATAATAGTAATAATAATGATAGTGTTATTTGCTTTACGTACTACTTTTACGGTTTTCCGAGACGCCGAGGTGCCGGAATTCAGTCCCGCAGGAGTTCTTTTAGGTGCCATTAAATCTACCAACACGAGGCTGACGTATTTGTACACCTTGAAATACCACCGAACCGAGTCAGGATAGAACCTGCCAAGTTGGGGTCAGAAGGCCAGCGCCTCAACCCTTTGAGCCACTCAGCCTGGCTACATGCAATTAAGCCCATTGCATTCATGAAAAGTAAACGTCCCTTCCTTTATCTTACAACAACCAAGTGGCGCGTAAGGTCCCCTCGAGCAACAAAACCTGGATATACATATTAGGCCGACATGTTGAAAATCTGACAACAATGGCAGGGTATTTGTATCTCTCCCAAAGTTGAAGCGAAATGCCGTCTGGTCCTTGATTCATGTTCTTTGTGAAAAACCACCATCTCTTTCCAATTCGAATACACATATGGAGATAACAACCATTTGACCTTGTGTAAATCTACTGGTTCAATCTTTAGACGTATATTTTCTTCAATGCAAACATTTTGCTAACGCTTTTGCAGGCGAGTTTTGCTTGACAACATTGATATCGATCTCCACCGTAATGCTCTCAACAGCCTCCATGCGGTATCGATAATCAGTTCTGCTACCCAGTAATATGATACAGCACGTCTGGAAGAAATCTGTATTTGCATTTATATGTTCTGTGATGCTATTGACGATGTTACCTGGAAGAGTGAAGATTTCGAGCTGCGAAACTCCTAATTACAAAATAAATCTCATCCAATGTAGACTGCAAGATTTCTTTCTCAAGACCCATAAACGTTTAATTAACTACCGTGCGGGTCGTGGAGCTCTGTGGTTCCGTTCAGGATATGGCGAGTTCTAACCTCACCGTCCACAGCAGAAGTGATAGGAGCTGTGGAAGTTGGGATATCGCAAATGACTCCAGCTGTTGTACTTATACCAGGTGGTCCATCAGCCCCTTGCGATCCAGTTTGTTCATCCCTTCACATACTACAGTTCTGAAAGACATAGGTCCCTCTCCCTAAACCGGGGTGATATAACGAGATGTGCGTTTACAGGCTAGAAGACAGCAGGAATCATGAGCGCCACTATAAATTAATTGTGGGTATCTCGAATGAACCCGTAAAACAAGTACAGATATGCAGAACACGTACTTTAAAACAGAAGGTGGATGCACAGACCGGGAGCACAGTAATGTATGGGCCGGGAAGTGAACGCCGTAGGTCAAGTGTCGCAGTAGTTCACATGGCTAGCGCGGTAGGATGTGTGATTGTTGACAGTGCTCGAGGGTTGGAAGGTTAAAGTCCCATGCAAGTACTCTTTTTAAACCAGTTGCCTGGGATGTGGCAAGGTTGTATACTTAAAACCGGTATTTTTCACAGACTGATTTGTTTATTTGGCCCAGAAAGGGCCATTGGTATGGGAGCTGGGTTGGCAGAGGCTAGGAAACATGTGACAGGATTTCAGTCGTCCAAGTCGTTTAACGCAGTATCTGCTCTAACTGACGACCTCCGTGGTCGATACAGGGGTGTGCGCGATGTTGTAAGGACGGTCTGGCCCGTTGCAACATCTCTGGTGAATCGGATCGACATGACTTGGTGATGAGCTGCCTAAGACGACAAGGACTGGCCGACTCCTGTGCGTACACCAATTGTTTTACATGGCCCCACAGAAAAAAAATTCCAGTGGCGTAAGATCGGGCAATCCGGCGGGCCAGGGGACAGGTCCTCCCCTTCCTATCTATTTATCAGGATACGTCGCATGGAGATGATGCCGGACGACCATCGCCGCGTGCAGTGGAGCTCCGTCATGTTGAAACCACATCCTGCAATTGCCAATGACTCACATATGTTTCAAATTAGTTCATCTTGGAAAAATCGCAGATAGCGTTGGCTGGTCAGATGGCCCTTAAAGAAATGGGTACCGATGAGGTGATCACCCATGATTCCACACCATACATTCACGCCCCACTGTAACTGAAAAGCTGTCTGTCACACCCAATGGGGATTATCCACACTACAGTTATGGCGATTAACGGTTCCATTGTTGCGGAATCGTGCTTCGTCCGTAAATAAGAGAGTCGCTAGAAAAGCAGGATCAGTGTTTACATGCTGTAGTATCCATTGAGAAACATAATAGGTCTGCGTTACCTGTGTGAAGTACAATATTTGTGTGGAACACCGTGAGTCTACGCTACTTTTGATTAGTACCGTAACATGGCAAATACCATGGTTCTACTTTACTAGCCATAAGTACCATTATGAGGACCGTCGACCTGGATTTCGGACCCCTTTAGGCAAAAAGCATCCTCGATTCATGATTGTGCTTTAGAAGCAGCCCCTTGGTCAGAAATACCGTTGTTTATGATAGTTTCTTGGGTCGGATCCACTGATTGTTTTAAATTCATACCCATTCATCCTTCTTCATCACGTTTTTTTAATTCTGGTCAGTGGATGAATTTGAACTTTTAAGTTGTCATTTTGTTTCGTCTCGTTTCGTGCCATTACGGGCCGATGACACAGATGTTAGGCCCCTTTAAACAACAAGCATCATCATCATCATCATCATCATCATCATCATCACCTCGTCCGATCCAGCACCATACCCAGTGCAACGATACATATGGTCTTTTACAGGGTCAAATAAACAAATCAGTCCTTGGAAGCTATCAAGTATGCAATCTTACCACATCCCAGGAAACTGGCTGTTAAAAAAATTCTTATGCGGGATGCGAACCTCCTACCTCGAGCACTGTCCACTATCACATATTCCCCTGCCCGCTTGCGAAGTGAGTTACTGCAACACTTCCCAACCTATACAGTACCGTGTTCCCGGTCTGTGTGTCCACCTCCTGTTGTAAAGTACGTATTCTTCGTATCTGTACTCGTTGTACGGGTTCATTCGAGGTACCCATAATGAATTAATAATGCCGCTCACGATTCCTGTTCTCTTGTAGGCCGTAAACACACATCTCTTTATATTACCTTGGTTTAGGGAGAGGGACCGATGTCTTTCAGAATGGACTGTATACTGTAATGATTGCGGGGTGATCATCAAATTCTAATTATGCACTATGTGAAGGGAAGTATGAAACTGGATCCAAGGGGCTGGTGGACCAGCCGGTATTGTGGGAAGTGACCAGTCGAAACATGACCACTACACAAGTTAATCAGATCCTCATTTTATTATCATCTTATGTAAAGGCCAGTCCGGATTTCAGTAGTGACGGTTTGTAAAAGTGAATTCATCGATTATTATACCGTTTCTGAGCACAGTGATGGCCGATTTACATGTACAGAGTAATTGTATACTCCTTTGTAATGCATTCTACTTATTTTTAAATAAAGAAGGATTTTGTGGTGAAAATGAATTCATTAAAAATCTTGGTATGAAAATGAAGTGTCCTGTCTGTCTGTCTTCCTCCCAAAACGACACCATATCTAAAACACTCGGCGGAATTTCAAGAAATTTTGCACAAGCATTCTTAGAGAGACCTGTCACATGATTAACCCATATTCACACAAATAGCGTAAGTTGTTGTAAAGGGCAGAGGAAACTTTACTTCTTTGTTGGCTATTGTTGGGTACCTTTCGGTGAAAAATTTGCCCTCAACAATTAAAACCGATGTGCCATTTCCAGGTGAAGAGCTCGGAGTGTGAAGGAAGGGCGATCTTACGTGTGATACAGTAATGTGTGTTACTAAATCAAGAAAATAATATTCGGCTCCCATTCGTTCATTTCAGTTTGTTTATACAGACATATTGTCATTAATATTTCCAGTTACTTGCAGATTCGGTTCACTTTTGAAAACAATCACATTTTAACATTTTTTTCCCATGAAGTTTCAGGCGTACCATCTACCAAACTTTCGCGTACCACGGATTGAAAATCCATGTACTAGACGGTGTGCACGTTTTAGAGGGATGGGATCCTTCGTTTCACTGTAATGAAATAGGCAAACTCACCATTTGACACTTTTTTTATGTTTAAAGCCAATTCCTGGAAATAGACTTAACGTGAAGCGGGGTTGATTTTGCTGGTGGAAGTTTAGATTGATTGTGATATAATGTTATTTCCCAACCGAACCAGCGCACAGATACAACGGTTCAAATAGTCTTCTGTGTTCCTAGCCCCTAAAATTGATCACATCAACTTAAATTTGTGGGCAGTTCTAAATTATAGTCATTATGTTCTATGTCCTGCATTTTGTTTTATGATAGTGGATTGCATGCAGCAAATGAAGCTTATTAATCAAATATATACGATCGTCAAAATAAACAATCAATGAATCACTTTTCTGTTTTGTTTTTTGTAGTATACATTGGCAGGTACAGTACATCCCCTTGTTAGTCATGTAACTTTCTAGTTATGCTGGCCACTGTCTATCCAGTCTTTTAGTCACAGGTAAGGGCTTCCACAACGGGGAGCAAGAGACCAAAGAGCTGCTCCCCACGGAACAGACAATGTTTGACATTCGACTCTCTCCATCTATCCGTTTTCCCACAGGCGGTGCTGTATTATACCCTATGTTTACCTCCGTGACTCCATTTTCTCGCTATTTGTTCAGAGGCGAACCATAGAATAAAGATAACCAGCTGTATTCTAAGCGAAGTGGAAGATACTTCTGTTTTTAGTCCACTTACACAATTTCAAACATTTTGAGTGCTTTAAATTTATTTATGTCAGTTTCCGAGAAATATATTGTAGTGGACCTCGCTAGAGGTAACTGAACATTTCAGAGGACACTGATTCAAACTACTACTACTAGAAGAAAGCTAAAAGAGTGTATGTTGCATTTTCTTACTTTTAGTAATATGTTCCAGTTATGTATTCCTATTTGATATTATTGCTACTTGCTATTATAGCATGCATTATATTGTTTTTAGTGTATTTGGATGAACATTAGTACTGTGCGGTTTCACGATAAAGTAAACGGTTTATTTTGAATTTCTTTACGGTTTTTCAATTTTTGTAGGTTGCTAACGCTGCCACTCAGCACCTTCACGATATCCTCATTTTTGCTACGACTTACCTTACATTGCGCAATAGTTAAGTGCTATCGTCGTTACATACTTGGCGGCGGTTCGCATACCGGTTGAGATTTTTAAAAGTCTAATTAGAGAGTTGTGTTCCAGCGGTTCATTTTCCATGTAAAACGATTGGTCATGTGGCTTGTGATACACTGATGATAATCACGCAAAACTTAAAGCTAATCAGCTTGCTTTCCACACTATACTGCTAATAATAAGTGTGGGTATCTGACATTTCTTAGAGGGAGGTCCGTTTACTGACTGCCGAGGCGGGATAAAGGGAGTGGCTGTGTGGTTGCCATGGAAACGAGGGTGGGGCGACTGCGGTTGCCATGGAGATAAAACTTCAGGGCAGCTCGTCTTGCTGGGAGTTGCCAAACCTGTCACTGTCACTGTCACTGATAACAACCTGATTGTTTGTATAAGAGTGATCGCAAATGGGACGACACCGCCTGGCCAGGTAGTCCACAACTGATCACAGCGGTCAGAATGAAGGAGGGAACAAGTGAGCCGGAAGCGAGGGGTAAGAGCATGTAGAAAGGAATGCTGGACTGTGGCAACATCGTGAAATGGCACGTGCAGTGCTCCTCCCTCCAACCTTACCTGTCAGACGCCAACTTTAGTTAAGTCTAGTATAGCTAACCATAGAATTTCTTTTTAACAGTTATAGAAGTTGCAGCGAGTTGAGTTTCAATGTGTGAGATTACAGAAGTAAAACTATCTGACTTCCTCACATTCGTAAAATGAAATGCTTCAAGTCGTTGTCTTATGCTTTAGACAATTCTCAGTTTTTTGCCAAGGGAATCCGGATATCGAAAGTATCGTAATATGTTTAATCGTACCATAACGATGATGGTACAAACCGCCAACCTTGTTCTATAACGCACCAGGATGTTTAGTCCTTCAGAAACACCATAGCTGCCTGGCTGACAGTTTTGTAATGATTTGGGACCATATTTGTACAACCTACTAATTATGGAAATGTGCACACATTATATTCTGAAAATATTATGAAATACGACTTAAGAAATCGGAAATATGACGCAAAAATTGCTTAGAAAACTTATTTATTCATTTATCAGACCAGCAGCAAGCTCGCCACTTTCCTAACCTCGTATTTTCCTTTACATTTTTTTGCCAACTTACTGCTCGCGAAACTTCATTTAACGAGAAAACTGTTTGTAATGAAAGAAAATCTAAAAAAATAATAAAACACAATTATTTGGTATTATCAGAAAATGACATGTGAATAATACTTGGAGGATAGCTAAAGCAATTACAGTATGACCAAGAATATGCTTTTATATAACCGTTTTGGTGAAATGATAAAATATTGGCAAGTAAAGCTGTCATAGTATTCACAAAAGCTATAAATGTGTTTAACTTTGTGAAAATAGATGGTCACAAGTTTTGACGTAACTACCATGTGATAGGTGTTGTCAAAATAAAGTACCTTAATTCTAAACAAATTTTCACTCCTTAAAACTGTGAGCTCCAAATGATTTCCACCACTCGAGCAGTAGATGTCCTCAGTAGTACAGAACTCGCGTCATGACACTCGGCCTCCTTTGAAACGCTCCTGATGAGCCGTTTGACACTCCATGTTGGTGATTTTGGACGTTTTAGAATTCTGATAAATCGAGCGAGTGGCCGCGTAGTTTGGGGCACGTAGCTATCAGCTTGCCTTCGGGAGATAGTTGGTTTAAATCCAACTGCCACCAGCCCTGAAGATGGTTTTCCGTGAATTCCCATTTTCACACCAGCCTAATGCTGGGGCTATGCCTTAATTAAGGCCACGACCGCTTCCTTCCCGCTCCTAGTCCTTTCCTATCCCATGTTCGCCGTAAGACGGGGGTGTATCGGTGCGACGAAAGCAAGTTAAAATTCGAATTCTGATAAGTCGTGTTTTCAGTCATTTTGAAACCATTTATTGCCCGTATATCGCGATATTTTACGAAGGAAGTGCCCCACCTGGGTACGAACAAAATTGGACTGTGTGGAGGTTACTCAGTCGTCTTCGTTCTGGAGTTTGAAGAGCTAAGAGTAATCTCCAGAAATGGCACTTCCTTGGCGACACCATTAACTGCGACTGCGCAGAACTACGGACTATGGAGTATTTAAAGGACTGGCTGCTGTTCCCTGCATCCCCTTGCGACACCAAACGCTACTGATTTTGCACTACACTGGTGAGAATAGATTCTTGCTGCTAGATAGATTGGTTCTTCTTCATATACAATTGTTGTCCTACGTATTGTGTTCACGTTATTTCGATTTAAAACTTTAATGTTCTGACGCCCACCGGCTAAATACGGTTCCGAAACTAAAGACTTCATTACACGTCATTATGTCATGTCTTGGAACTCTGAGGCCTAGAAACGACTTATTAACAGGAGCTTTTGGATGTGGAGGAGGTTGGAATACGCCAGCCTTGCTCTGGTAAATGGTGGCAAGAATTCCCCAAAACTTCACTACTAGCAAAGCAAAGCAAAGCAAAGCAAAGCAAAGCAAAGCAAAGTCACCTCCGTACAGGCATGAAGGCCCTTGGAGGAGTGGAAGGTAAAGGCTTCCACCATTGTTAACCTCGGCACGTGATGGGGTAGAGTGGTTAGCTCTACGCCCGGGCGCCTTTGCCTCCAGGAATAAACATGGTACTCATTTTTGATGTAGGCTGACTGAACCTCAGGGCCATATGCACCTTCGGAAGTGGAAATCTCGTTTCTTAAATTTTACGACTTCCTGACGGGGATTCGAACCAAAACTTCACTACTGCAACGGACAAAGTAGAACCGCCACTCTCCTGACATCCTGACATCCTTAGATAATGATGATTTCCTCTAGCATTTGTCGGTGTCCGAATCCATACAATATCTCAGTACTGTAAGTTCTTCCTGATAACATTCTTTAAGTTACTTAAACATTACGTCCCACTCAACCTGTAATTCTCCAGAACGAAGTGTTAAGATGCAAGGTGTCACTTAAATTTTAAAAACAAAAGCTTTGAAGATAATGTCTAGTTATTAAATATCCAACCGCATTGTGTAGGGGTAGCGTGCTGACCTTACATCCGAGGCTCTAGGTTCGATTTCAGGCAAGTGAGTTGGTGACCATCGGTCCTCCTATTTGATTCTGAAATTGCTTCTCTTCTGATCAACTATTGCTTTCTTCCGACCCCAGTGGTATTAAGTTTGCGATAACTAGGGATTATTTCATTTTCATCTCATTGGAGCCATTCACATTCTTTAGCTGATGCCTTCATTCTTACAAGGAGCGGAATTTTTCCACTTTTCCGTTTGGCTAATGTTTAGGAGGAGGAGATGGTTTTCAAATTTCAGATCCCCTCAGAAAACAATTAGAATCACCAGAAGCATTACGAGGAGTAGCAGCAGGATCTGCTGTCATTGGAGGCCCATGTTCGTTTCCTCGCCCTGTCAGAGATTTAGGCATGGCAAGGAGGTTTTTTTGTGTAGTTGAGAAGCTGCACGCAGTTCGCCTCTGTCGGACGTGTAGCGGTACCTGAAATGAGCTGTACAATCTCGAAGAATGGGAAGACATGAGTTTACTTTACTCCCTCTCTGAATTTACTCCTGAAACTGTAAGTAGTGGAAAGGAACAGACAAGTGAAAAATCAAGTCATCTTCCCATATATCTCTATATGACTTTTCATGGAATTGAATGGCTGAATCTGAAACTATATTACAAATTCTCCAAACTGAGAGTATTTCGTCGTATTCTAACTTGATGGAGGTACTAATTTTGTTAACCATGAGCTAACAGGGAATAAGGTTTGGAAGTTACACGTTTACATTACATTTCTCTCTGTTTTTATATCTAGTTAGAATTAAAATGCTGCCGTGTTCCAAGCTTGGGTACGGTGACACTATGTACATAAAAGGTTCATGAGCGTGGCGGCGCATCAAGCCGTGAAACTGAGTGACATCCTTGTTTACTTTATTTTGTAAATAGTTAACATTCACATCAGCTAGCTCTCATGCTGAGTAGATTCTGTAGTGTATGTCACATTATGAACTGGGCGAAACGAGGCTGTTCCTTGCTAATCAGATTGCTTTTTTAAAGTCTATGAATGGCAACCATTCATAGCATATCACATGGTCCTTGCTCTTGTCATGTGCTACGGTATAAATACTTCAATAAAAGACTGAAATAATGTAAAATGAGACAAGTTTTCTCGCTCAGAAATCCAATCACTTTGCTATATAACTTTCGGCAATGCTGTAGGCCTAGAGGGATTACCCAGTATACAGCGTGTATCCGTGATGATGTTACAAAATTTCGGGGATGATGAAGGAAGGCAAATGGACCAATTTGATATAAGGAACCGTAGTCCGGAAACGTTCTAGTCAAAAGTGATTAATAATCCAAGTTGCTTAACGTCCGTCCGCCGAGATGTCGGAATTTCGTCCCGCAGTAGTTCTTTAATGTGCCGGAAGCCAACGGCATGGGCTTGTCACCCGTAAGCACTCTTAAAAGCCACGGCACCGAGCTCGATAGCTGCAGTCGCTTAAGTGCGGCCAGTATCCAGTAATCGGGAGATTATGGGTTCGAGCCCCACTGTCGGCAGCCCTGAAGATGGTTTTCCGTGGTTTCCCATTTTCACACCAGGCAAATGCCGGGGCTGTACCTTACTTAAGGCCACGGCCGCTTCCTTCCAATTCCTAGGCCTTTCCTATCCCATCGTCGCCGTAAGACATATCTGTGTCGGTGCGACGTAAAGCAAAAAAAAAGCCACCGACCTCAGTCGGGTTTGAACCCGTTAACTAAGGATTAGTAGGCCAGCGCCGTATCCACTACACCACTGCGGCCGGCAGAAATCGGTCTGATACCTCCGACTGTATTGTACACTGCATGTGCTAAGAGTTATTCTTCAGTCCCGACAGGGGTGTCACACACAACGTAAGAATTCTCTCTGCCTGCGACGCTGTTCAAACGACACCGGGGATATTCGAACCGGTACGACAGAACTTTGTGCGACGATACCATGCCTGCATTGACGCGGGGGGACGCCAGTTCGAACATTGGTTGTAAATGGAGCAACTAGTGAAACTTGTGCAGGTAAACGGATTTAAACGAGTATAATTTTGCTTTACTTTTGACTCGATCGTTTCAGGAATATGGTTCTATATCTCAAATTGATCCATATGCTGTCCTCCATCAGTCCTGAAAGTTTGTAATATCATGTATTTGATACGCAGAAGCGTGTGCTTTGGGATAATTGGTCACTCACTGGCATTGTTGAAATTTTCAAACAAATGTTTTATATAAAATTCGCAATAGTTTTTTTCTGATGAAATTGTCCTTCGGAAAAATCACTGTCTATAGGTTGCTACCCCCTGAAAAAGATATTTTTCTACTACCGCAACAAAAACCTGCCGTTTAAAAAAAAACCGGGGTTTGAAAAGTAGGCCTTTTCTGGACGCTGTGAAATAATAGTAATCTGACCGCACATGTGCAATGAAATTACAGTACACTTCATGGTCTACTCTACTACATAACTGCCTTCAAAATATACCTATACAAACGAGGTCAGCGATTGTTTCCTGTTCATATATGTACAAAGAGTAAATAACATATTATAATGTGACAAATTTCCTATTGATATAACGTAAGGAAATATATTTCAACAATTTTATTATATTTTGTGTATAAACTACCCCCTTCCGCGAAGGATTTTAAAAGGGTCTATGTATTAAAAATGAAAAATACATGTTATAATACACTACGTCATAATATTTTTCCTCCCGTAGACAGTTCATGGCCTATTATGCATGATAGCCTCCTTCGTGTGCTTGAAAACACACACAATAACACACAATACCGCATAGTTCTAGGCTGGTGTATGCTACAGCCGCACTATATTTGCTGTCTGCATATCGGCAATGGCTAGTGTGATCAGCAGCGGTGAATACATAGACATTATTTTAAACTGGACAACCTGGTCGGAATGCAACAGAAGCTCCAAACAGACGTACGCCTTGTACACACATATTTCGCCGAACAGTATTCGTTTTTGTTCCATACAATCATCTCTTTTATCGAGTTGAATGTCTACACGTGTCTAAATTAATAAGTTATTAGATTTCATTTACTGCATCTTTGGCGTGTCTACAAACAGTAGCGGCGGTTAGGGGGTGGGGTGAGAGGGGACAGTCGCTCCCACCCGCACTTTGTAGAGTAAATATGATATTTATTCCATTTTAGCCAGCTGGAACTAGGAATTATTTTTAAAAAGCTATTTGTACAAGCCTTGTTGTCTTATATGCTAAATCTTTCCTTTATTGTATAGTGCTACGGCAAATAGTGGAGACGTTGCATGTGCTGTGAGGAAGGGTAGTAGGGGTACAAATTTTTGCCGAGGTCGTGGCCACGGAGTTATAATTCATCCGCTTGCCGCGCGCATTCGTCAGTCTGGCAGTCTCTTTATTGTCTGTTAGTTTCTTAATGTGTATTCAAATACTAAATGATTATTATTTGCATAATCATGCCGTACATCTATGTAATTGTACAGGGCGATCTGGCCGTGGGGTTACGGGCGCACAGTTGTGAGCTTGCACTCGGGAGATAGTGGTTTCGAATTCCATTGTCGACACCACTGAAGATGGTTTTCCGTGGTATCCCATTTTCATACCAGGCTAACGCTGAGGCTGTACCTTAATCAAGGCCACGGTTGCTTCCTTCCCATAAGTTCTATCTGTGTCGGTGCGACATAAAGTCAATTCTAAAAACAGATATATTTAATTGTAATTTCAACGCGAGATAATACCAACTTTACATTCACCGGACTAAATGATTTCGTTTGTATTATGCTTTTTTATAAGTGTAATTAATCAGCCCCGTGGATTAGGCCTATTCGTAATAATAGTTTTTTTGAGATTTTGATTCAATGCTGTATAATAAAATTTTCACCAGTTCTCACAAACATACTCCGGGGCATTTACTTAATAAATAACATAACACAAAGAAATAACTTAGGAACGTTGGTATTAGCTCCTGTTGAAATCCGATTACAGCTGATTTTTGTTTTGTTTTACAATTGGCTTTACGTCGCACCGACATAGATAGGATTTATGGCGACGATGAGACAGAAAAGGGCTACGCGTGGAAAGGAAGCGACCGTGGCCTTAAATAAGGTACAGCCCCAGCACTTGCCTGGTGTGAAAATGGGAAACCATGGACAACCATCGTCAGGGCTGCTGACAGTGGGATTCGAAACTACTATCTCCCGAGTGCAAACTAAGAGCTACACGCCCGTAACCCCACCGCCACCTCGCCCGGTATAATTACAGAGAAGTACGGCATGATTATGCAATTAAACTAATTTAGTATTTGAATACTCACTAAGAAACTAACAGACAATAAATAGACTGCCAGACTAATGAATGCGCGCGACAAGTGGGTGAATTATAACTCGGTGCCCACGACCTCGGCAAAAATTTGTACCCCTACTACCCTTCCGCACAGCACATGCAACGTCTCCACTACTTGCCGTAGCACTATACAATAAAGGAAAGATTTAGCATATAAGACAACAAGGCTTGTACAAATAGCTTTTTTAAAATAATTCCTAGTTCCAGCTGGCTAAAATGGAATAAATACCATATTTACTCTACAAAGTGCGGGTGGGAGCGACTGTCCCCTCTCACCCCCCCCCCCCCCTAACCACCGCTACTGTTTGTAGACACGCCAAAGATGCAGTAAATGAAATCTAATAACTTACTAATTTAGACACGTGTAGACATTCAACTCGATAAAAGAGATGATTGCATGGAACAAAAACGAATACTGTTCGGCGAAATATGTGTGTAGAAGGCGTACGTCTGTTTGGAGCTTCTGTTGCATTCCGACCAGGTTATGCAGCTTAAAATAATGTCTATGTATTCACCGCTGCTGATCACACTAGCCATTGCCGGTATGCAGACAGCAAATATTATACTTCGTTACTTGGACACTGACTTGTTGAATTTATAACCAAGATGAATGAACATTTCATTTTATCATCATAACTATCATATGTGTTTTAATTTTCGTGCCATTTTATCAAATCTTTTAGCTATTGTATCATCATAACTATCACTGTGTTTTAATTGTCTTGCCATTTTGTCAAAAATTTTAGCTGAATATGTTACGTAATCTGAACGAAACATGTCCTAGAGATTAAGATGTTTTATATTATGTAATTATTAAAACTATTATATAGAAATTGATAAGTATTGGAAGGTGGGAACCTACTTATAACTTCACCTTAGTAGAGTTCTAAGTATGAAACAAAAACTAATACTGTTCGGTGAAGTACGTACGTAGAAGGCATACGTCTGTTTGGAGCTTCTGTTGCATTCCGACCAGATTGTCCAGATTAAAATAATATCTGTGTATTCACCGCTGCTGATCACACTAGCTACTGCCGATATGCAGACAGCAAATATAGTGCGGCTGTAGCATATACTAGCCTAGAACTATGGGGTCGAAAACGATGTTTACTAATGCAAGGGGTGCATTCGACCGGCAGCGCTGAGTAACATGCTGCGAGCGTGACTCTGTATCTTATCTCTTCATATTCTGACGTAACCTGCCCGCTGGCAGTAGTTCCCCTGTTAAAATCAGTTGGTAGCCACCCCACACATCACTTATGCATGCGTGACATTTATAAGTAGAAAGTACGGCGTCCGTGAGCCACCTGGTATATACCGGGTGGTGTCCGCCTCTGTGGTGTAGTGGTTGGTGTGATTAGCTGCCACCCCCGGAGATCCGGGTTCGATTCCCGGCTCTGCCACAAAATTTGAAAAGTGGTACGAGGGCTGGAACGGGGTCCACTCAGCCTCGGGAGGTCAACTGAGTAGAGGTGGGTTCGATTCCCACCTCAGCCATCCTGGAAGTGGCTTTCCGTGGTTTCTCATCTCTCCTCCAGGCAAATGCCGGGATGGTACCTAACTTAAGGCCACGGCCGCTTCCTTCCCTCTTCCTTATCTATCCCTTCCCTTCCCCGCAAGGCTCCTGTTCAGCATAGCTGGTGAGGCCGCCTGGGCGAGGTACTGGTCATCCTCCTCAGTTGTATCCTCCGACCCAGAGTCTGAAGCTCCAGGACACTGCCCTTGAGGCGGTAGAGGTGAGTTCGAGGGAAAAGCCAACCCTGGGGTGTAAGCAGATTAAGAAGAAGATATACCGGGTGGTACAGATGACCCTATTTTTTTCTCAAACATAATGCAACCAGCTAGGAAGTAAATGTCTCTTAGTCCTATCTTGCGCAAAAACAGCAATGTTATGGGCAGTTAGTCCGATATAGACTTCCCCGTACAAGAGGCGGTAAGTGAGGCCCATGTCAAAACACTGTACTATTTTATATAGAGCGGAGTCCAATACTCCAGTCATTTTTACGAAGTGTTACTGTACTCTACAAACCATAGCCACTCCTTTAGCTGTCGGTAGAGAATTGCGCACCTGATTGGTTCAAGAAGCCTTTTCCTTTTCATAGAAAATGTGATCATGGTATCATAGAAAAAGGATAGGTTAGGACCAATTACAGACATGTCAATTCACCCCCATTGTGTATATTCTCATCACATCGAAATTGATAGAAACGCGTTTTTCACAGTATTTTATAATCTATGGCACGCAAATATTGTACAGCAGATTTGATAGCTTACGCCATGTAATTACTACCGTTAAAGCGTTCATTAAAATCATAAAACTGGACCATAAGCCTGCAACACATCAGTAACGTAACGAAGCGAGAACCATCGCTCTCCTCGTGAATACAGTGTTGTAGGAGCTAGACGTTCAAGCAACAAGTAGCTGCGCGGAATTAGGCATGTTAGGCATGTTAGGTGTACCTGGATGAGCTACAGGGAACAGTGAGGGCTCGAAATCTGCCTTTTAAAATTTTTACTTCGTACTCTCCTAGGTATCCTTTACGAAGACTTGACTTTTCTGAAGTCTCAGTTATTCTTCTAAGGAAGTTGTAATGAACAGATATAATAATTATCGCCACGTAAGCACCGACTACGCATAAATTCATTTTGAATACCACCCGAAACATAATGCTGGACTCATTTAACCAAGTAGGGAATGGTTGCATCTATCTGGGCATAAGAGAGACATGATTCTTTAGCACGCTGTGGTGTTTGCAGCAAGGTAAACCTGTCTGCACATTCGAGTTCAGAACTTGTAACATACAAGATCAGTTTCGAAGCGATAACGTAGATTATTCCATTAGTACAGAGATTCGAGACCTATTGTTCGTCTCGTGGAGTGGCTAAATGGTACAAATCACAGCCAGCATTTGATTTTTACGACGGATTCAGAGTTCGAATCTAGCTACGAGCTTTTCATTTTTATTTTTATACTCTTAAGGTATTCGTAGTTAAGGTTTAACTTCCGTAAGTCTCGTTGGCTGAATGGTTAGCGTATTGGTCTTTGGTTCAGAGGGTCCCTGGGTTTTATTCCCGCCTGGTCGGGGATTTTAATCGCTTCTGATTAATTCTTCTGGTGCCCACCCTCATCGGAGGGTCTGCCTTACAAGGGCTGCACTCGGCTAGAAATAGCCACACGAAATTATTTAATTCTTCTGGTTCGGGGACTGGGTATTAGTGTCCGTCCAAACACTCTCCTCTTCATATTCAGACAACATACCACACTACCAACCACTACAGAAACACGCAATAGGAAATATGTGCGGGATTATTCGTAGACTTATAAAAGCATTCCCCGCAATTGTTCACGATATTGTAACAAAGAAGTTGGAAGCTGCTGCAGTTCGAGGAATATTATTAAACTGGTACATTGATTATAGACGAGAACAATTTCTTTTCTGCAGAATTGTGAACAGTATCTCACTGCCTGTAAAGACTGGCGTACCTCAGGGTTCAAACCTTCGTCCCATTCTCTCTTTTGTATTTATGATATAGGATCACTACAAATGTATGGACGATTGCTTTTATTTGCTGACAATAACGTATTTTACGAGGACTCTTGTATAGATAACCTTAAAATGATAATGCAGCCTAGTACTTCTTTATTTCAGTCGTGGTTTAATGTAAACCGTTCAACTATTTATCTAAAATCAATTACATAATTATTCACGGAGCAACATACAGGCTTTCTATTGTAATTATACTCAAAATGTTCGACTGTAAAAGAACTACAAAGCTTTTGGGATTAATCCCTGACGAATTTTTCTCTTAGAGTGAGCAGGTGCAGGTGATTTGCAATACAATAACACCAGCTATTGGCGTTCTTAATAGACTGGAATACAAACTCACTAGCATATAATTGAAGAATATTTGTCACGTTCTTCTTCAAAATGATATACCATATGTGGTACATTTTTGGGCATTTCAGTATGTAAAATGTATGCCCCCGCCTCTGTGGTGTAGTGGTTAGTGTGATTAGCTGCCACCCCCGGAGGCTCGGGTTCGATTCCCGGCTCTGCCACGAAATTTGAAAAGTGGTACGAGGGTGGAACGGGGTCCACTCAGCCTCGGGAGGTCAACTGAATAGAGGTGGATTCAATTCCCACCTCAGCCATCCTGAAAGTGTTTTTCCGTGGTTTCCCACTTCTCCTCCAGGCAAATGCCGGGATGGTACCTAACTTAAGGCCACGGCCACTTCCTTCCCTCTTCCTTGCCTATCCTTTCCAATCTTCCTATCCCCCACCAATACCCGTGTTCAGCATAGTAGGTGAGGCCATCTGGGCGAGATACTGGCCATTCTCCCCAGTTGTATCCCCTGACCCAATGTCTCACGCTCCAGGACACTGCCCTTGAGGAGGTAGAGGTGAGATCCCTCGCTGAGTCCGAGGGAAAATCCAATCCTGGAGGGTAAGCAGATTTTTTTTTTTTGCTAGGGGCTTTACGTCGCACCGACACAGATAGGTCTTATGGCGACGATGGGATAGGAAAGGCTGGGGAGTTGGAAGGAAGCGGCCGTGGCCTTAATTAAGGTACAGCCCCAGCATGGTAAGCAGATTAAGAGAGAAAAGAAATTTATGCGTAGTAAAACATTAAAAGTGATTTTCAAGCTACCGACAATGACTCCAGAAGATTATGTGTACAAACATTCTTATATTCTTCCATTTCAAGGTTTACATCATAAAGCTTTTGGTATGGTGATCTATAAATTAAGAAATAAATTGGTTCGTTCCAATACTTCATGTGTGTTAAATTGTGGCATTCACTCATACAGTGCCAGAGGTAGTCCAGAGGCGTAACGAATGCGGTACGGGCCCGTCTGCCGAAATAAACATTCGGGCCCTCTCATAAAATGTAAAATTCTATGAATAACTAATGTAAATTTAATTACAGGAGGTAGAATTATTGTCAAGTTATATAAACAAAGAGATTATTCGTTATTGTAAGATTATTAAAAATGAAATGTAACATGAAAGGTTTCCAGTCTGTTTTTGACATTTTCATTAACTACAGAATTGATACCGAAATCTCTGTTATAATAATTTATTCCATTACAACACTTAAATAAAAGTCTGTTCAAACAAAGTTCGAAAAGTATCAAACCGCACAAATGATAAGTCTAGTCTAATATTAACTTCGGGCAGAGAGCTCGTTCGAAACTGAGTTGACTGATTGTTGCTACACCAACTTCCTATTGTCATTATACATTGTTGTCAAATAAACTTGTGTCGGACGTTAAACGTTCAATAAAATGTGCACTACGCGTCAAAGTATTATTTTCTAACTAAAATACGATATTTTGGTACAAATGTTTATGGCTGTAAGCAATTTCCAATAATTTACTGCAGGTCTATTGTGAGAAGCGTGTGGTTGCGAGACATAGCTAGGGCAAGCATTGTTGACAGCTGTGCTGTATTATACTCAACACAATAAACTGCTGCTAGATGCAACTAAGTGCCAATTCCTCCAGGTAGAATTTGTAAAAAATGAAACTAAATTAAAAATAAAATCACTTTTGATTGATTCTACAAAACCGCTCTGATCAATACACTCATTTTCTGTTTTATTTCATTGTAAAACATCAATTGACTTAACAATCCCGGAACATATCTCTATAACCTCTTAATTCTGCTATTTGTATATCTTAAATCTATTGCACCATTTTCCTTTACAGATCAACATAGGAAAATGAACACAACGAAATTGTTCTGATGGACTGCATATCCATACATGGCTGGGAGACGTGACCCGTCTTAAGGAAAGTAATGGGTAGGAAGAGCATTGTGGGATACGAGGTTTTGCTCGTGCAGCGACGATATATTATTTGATACTCACCCTTTCTTTTCTTCAGCTCATGATGTAAGTGATGGACAGCGATGATATTCGGTCCTCTTTCTGGGTGTCACTAACATTTTAGAAGCACATGATGATACTGGAGTTAAATCTATCTTCATGTCGGCGATTACGGATTGCTGCAGGATGTAGGGTGTTCATAGTCCTTGATATTCTCTTGTCTCTTGTTTCCACAGGTGATGGCTGTAGAATTTCATTGCTTATCGGAAACTTAATAAAACTGATGAACTGCTGCCCAACCTTCTTCGCATGGTTCACAGTACTTAAGGTTTATGACATTTCTTTATGTTAGTGGAGGAGAGAACTCATATTCCAATGGTCTTATAGGTTGACTGAGATTAGCACGAGAAAAAGTAGGCTTTTTTCACAAAGACGTTATCGTTCAAGGGTAGTCGTTACTAAAATGTATGCATGTGGTGTATGAGGATAGTATAAGCATGTGAGTGGGAGGGTGGTATCCCCTGCCTGGCGTAATATAAGGTGTAATCTCCAGGTGTTGTTAACTTGGGAACCTTGTTTGTTGACCTCTGGTTCCATACCTGAATCTGACATTGCTTCCACTTGCTTTCGGTAGACTCCCATTGCTACGAATAAATCCTTACGCACAATCTGTGAGGGTAGGTGGGATTACCAAGGTCCCCCTTACTCTGAATACGTGCTTTAGGACGCGTGCGTTCCGCTGTCTGATTGCTGGTTTCAAGAATTCTTGTAATGACTTAATAACATAGTTTGACTTGGCTACGTGCCGAGCTTTACCTTGCGGGTAATGTGTTTATTTCTGAGGAAGATGAACTGTGTAATTATAAATGATGAATGAAATGTAATGAGTGGTATGATATTACCCGTTAACTGATCGACGTCAGTTGTAAGAGACTTCACTTCAGGGAGTTGTTCGTTCATTCATTCGCAGACAGGAAAATTTGGAACAGTATTAAATTAGATCCAGTTTTGTAAATAAAGGAACGTAAACCCAGTTAAATGATTAGGCTGGTGGTTTATTGAGTACCGTGTAATGTTACGATCCTCCGGTCAGCTATCTAAAGTGAAAAATATATAAATAAACCACTCCACATCTTGTCCCAAGAGAAGTACGGGCTAAAGAATTCATTCTGTCACCTGTTAAATATGTGGAATAATTGTTCAAAAGAGTCATAAACTTATAGTTTTAATGTGAACTGATTTCGTTTCGGTAACTCATTAATAATTGAGTCCGATACATTGGATGAATGGTCAGCGTTTAGGCCTTCGGTTCAAAGGGTCCCGGGTTCGATTCCCGGCCGGGTCGGGGATTTAAATCTCCTCTGATTCATTCTTCTGGGTGTTTGTGTTTGTCCCTACATTTTCCTCATCATATTCAGACAACACACTACACTACCAACCACCACAGAAATACGCAATAGTGATTATATCCCTCCATATAGGGTTGGCGTTAGGAAGGGCATCCGGCAATAACTCAGGGCCAAATCCACATGTGCGACACAGTTCGCACCTGCGACCCCATAGGTGTGGGAAAAGTGGTAGAAAAATAAAAAGAAGAAGAACTCACTAATAATTGTATCTGATGGTGGTTTCAGAATGCCTTCCTTGATATTACAATCTTTTCAGTCATACTTTCCGAGCGTGTTATGTTCATTGTCTATGAAATTAGGTTGAAATGTCGCCTTCTTAATTATCGGTAACATTGCCGTTTCATTTCTTTTAAATCTGAGAGGATGTCTATTAGATCATCGACCCGGAGGCTGGTTAAAAACCCCAAACAGCACCACCAAATGTTATGCGATTATAGGAAAACCGCGGAAACCGACGGCGATGCCAAAATGAGCAAGATAGTTTGTAATTGCTTTCCTTTTTACAATTTGTTTTACGTCGCTCCATCACAAATGGGTCTTATGGCGACGATGGGACAGGAAAGGCCTAGGAGTGGAAAGGAAGCGGCCGTGGCCTGATGTGAAAATGGGAAATCACAGAAAATCACCTTTAGCACTGCCGACAGTAGGGTTCGAACCCACTATCTCCCAAATGCGAGCGAACAGCTGCGCGCCCCTACCTTTTTTTTTTTTTTTTTTTTTTTTTTTTTCGCTAGCTATCCGCACGGCAAACTCGCCCGTTAATTGCTTTCCTCACTGGGCAGTAAGAACTATTGCGGTACGACTTAACCTATGTGTAACACGTTTTCAAATGAGACTGCATGGGCATTACTGGGGGGTTAGAACACCCCCCTCTCCCCCCCGCTAACCACTGAAATTTTAAAAGAAAATAAACAGAAATTGACAATAAACAATAAGCTAAATAAACATTCAAGAGACATAATTGCCGTCCGCCTCTGTGGTATAGTGGTTAGTGTGATTAACTGCCACCTCCGGAGGCCCGGGTTCGATTCCCACCTCAGTCACCCTGGAAGTGGTTTTCCGTGGTTTTACCACTTCTCCTGCAGGCAAATGCCGGGATGGTACCTAACTTAAGGCCACGGCCACTTCCTTCCCTCTTCCTTGCCTATCCTTTCCAATCTTCCTATCCCCCACCAATGCCCGTGTTCAGCATAGTAGGTGAGGCCATCTGGGCGAGATACTGGCCATTCTCCCCAGTTGTACCCCCTGACCCAATGTCTCACGCTCCAGGACACTGCCCTTGAGGAGGTAGAGGTGAGATCCCTCGCTGAGTCCGAGGGAAAATCCAATCCTGGAGGGTAAGCAGATTTTTTTTTTTTTTGCTAGGGGCTTTACGTCGCACCGACACAGATAGGTTTTATGGCGACGATGGGATAGGAAAGGCTGGGGAGTTGGAAGGAAGCGGCCGTGGCCTTAATTAAGGTACAGCCCCAGCATGGTAAGCAGATTAAGAGAGAAAGGAAATTTATGCGTAGTAAAACATTAAAAGTGATTTTCAAGCTACCGACAATGACTCCAGAAGATTATGTGTACAAACATTCTTATATTCTTCCATTTCAAGGTTTACATCATAAAGCTTTTGGTATGGTGATCTATAAATTAAGAAATAAATTGGTTCGTTCCAATACTTCATGTGTGTTAAATTGTGGCGTTCACTCATACAGTGCCAGAGGTAGTCCAGAGGTGTAACGAATGCGGTACGGGCCCGTCTGCCGAAATAAACATTCGGGCCCTCTCATAAAATGTAAAATTCTATGAATAACTAATGTAAATTTAATTACAGGAGGTAGAAGTATTGTCAAGTTATATAAACAAAGAGATTATTCGTTATTGTAAGATTATTAAAAATCAAATGTAACATAAAAGATTTCCAGTCTGTTTTTGACATTTTCATTAACTACAGAATTGATACCGAAATCTCTGTTATAATAATTTATTCCATTACAACACAATAAATATACGAACAATTAAATAAAAGTCTGTTCAAACAAAGTTCGAAAAATATCAAACCGCACAAATGATAAGTCTAGTCTAATATTAACTTCGGGCAGAGAGCTCGTTCGAAACTGAGTTGATTGATTGTTGCTACACCAACTTCCTATTGTCATTATACATTGTTGTCGAATAAACTTGTGACGGACGTTAAACGTTCAATAAAATGTGCACTACGCGTCAAAGTATTATTTTCTAACTAAAATACGATAGTTTGGTACAAATGTTTATGGCTGTAAGCAATTTCCAATAATTTACTGCAGGTCTATTGTGAGAAGCGTGTGGTTGCGAGACATAGCTAGGGCAAGCATTGTTGACAGCTGTGCTGTATTATACTCAACACAATAAACTGCTGCTAGATGCAACTAAGTGCCAATTCCTCCAGGTAGAATTTGTAAAAAATAAAAATAAAATGTTAAAAAATCACTTTTGATTGATTCTACAAAACCGCTCTGATCATTGCACTCATTTTCTGTTTTATTTCACTGTAAAACATCAATTGACTTAACAATCCCGGAACATATCTCTATAACCTCTTAATTCTGCTATTTGTATATCTTAAATCTATTGCACCATTTTCCTTTACAGATTAACATAGGAAAATGAACACAACGAAATTGTTCTGATGGACTGCATATCCATATATATGGCTGGGAGACGTGACCCGTCTGAAGGAAAGTAATGGGTAGGAAGAGCATTGTGGGATACGAGGTTTTGCTCGTGCAGCGACGATATATTGTTTGATACTCACCCTTTCTTTTCTTCAGCTCATGATGTAAGTGATGGACAGCGATGATATTCGGTCCTCTTTCTGGGTGTCACTAACATTTTAGAAGCACATGATGATACTGGAGTTAAATCTATCTTCATGTCGGCGATCACGGGTTGCTGCAGGATGTAGGGTGTTCATAGTCCTTGATATTCTCTTGTCTCTTGTTTCCACAGGTGATGGCTGTAGAATTTCATTGCTTATCGGAAACTTAATAAAACTGATGAACTGCTGCCCAACCTTCTTCGCATGGTTCACAGTACTTAAGGTTTATGACATTTCTTTATGTTAGTGGAGGAGAGAACTCATATTCCAATGGTCTTATAGGTTGACTGAGATTAGCACGAGAAAAAGTAGTTTTTTTTTCATAAAGACGTTATCGTTCAAGGGTAGTCGTTACTAAAATGTATGCATGTGGTGTATGAGGATAGTATAAGCATGTGAGTGGGAGGGTGGTATCCCCTGCCTGGCGTAATATAAGGTGTAATCTCCAGGTGTTGTTAACCCTTTACTGCATGAATTATTTTTCGTTTTCGTTTGGTGAAGAAAATTTACGTTCAGTGTTTTACATCTACCAGCAATTCTTAACTAGGGCTAATAGCTTAACACTCGTATGTGATGTGGATTACCATAACGGGGTATATATACGATTTTTCACGATTTCACGCTAAGCTTTCAAAGACCGAACATTACTGCCTACTGGCCATGGGTACGTATTGCAGGGCGCAAGTATACTTGCACGACCGTAGGTCGGTAATGTCTTTGAGGTTGAGCCAGAGGTACTCTTGAAGCCTGTGGTAATGTGATGGGGAGGGCTCACGGAAAATAAACGGTGGTTGGTACGCGTGGATGCTGACGGGGTGGAAGGAGTACCTTTGGTTGTAGGGCTGTTTTGTCTTATGTTATGTGTAAAAAAAAAAAACAAGGCATCACTGGTATATGTCTTTAAATGACTGTACAGTTGAAGGTGTGCCGTAAAACTACCTCTGTCCACAATCTATTTCAATTTATACAGGTGAAAAGTTGTATGTTGCCTGAGGGCAACAGTATGCAGTAAAGGGTTAACTTGGGAACCTTGTTTGACGACCTCTGGTTCCATACCTGAATCTGACATTGCTTCCACTTGCTTTTGGTAGACTCCCATAGCTACGAATATATCCTTACGCACAATCTGTGAGGGTAGGAGGGATCACCAAGGTCCTCCTTACTCTGAATACGTGCTTTAGGACACGTGCGTTCCGCTGTCTGATTGCTGGTTTCAAGAATTCTTGTAATGACTTAATAACATAGTTTGACTTGGCTACGTGCCGAGCTTTACCTTGCGGGTAATGTGTTTATTTCTGAGGAAGATGAACTGTGTAATTATAAATGATGAATGAAATGTAATGAGTGGTATGATATTACCCGTTAACTGATCGACGTCAGTTGTAAGAGACTTCACTTCAGGGAGTTGTTCGTTCATTCATTCGCAGACAGGAAAATTTGGAACAGTATCAAATTAGATCCAGTTTTGTAAATAAAGGAACGTAAACCCAGTTAAATGATTCGGCTGGTGGTTTATTGAGTACCATGTAATATTACGATCCTCCGGTCAGCTATCTAAAGTGAAAAATATATAAATAAACCACTCCACATCTTGTCCCAAGAGAAGTACGGGCTAAAGAATTAATTCTGTCACCTGTTAAATATGTGGAATGATTGTTCAAAAGAGTCATAAACTTATAGTTTTAATGTGAACTGATTTCGTTTCGGTAACTCATTAATAATTGAGTCTGATACATTGGATGAATGGTCAGAGTTTAGGCCTTCGGTTCAAAGGGTCCCGGGTTCGATTCCCAGCCGGGTCGGGGATTTTAATCGCCTCTGATTAATTCTTCTGGCCCGGAAACTGGGTGTTTGTGTTTGTCCCTACACTTTCCTCTTCATATTCAGGCAACACACTACACTACCAACCACTACAGAAACACGAAATAGTGATTATATCCTTCCATATAGGGTTGGCGTTAGGAAGGGCGCCCGGCCATAACACAGGACCAAATCCACATGTGCGACACAGTTCGCACCTGCGACCTCACAGGTGTGGGAAAAGCGGTAGAAAAATAAAAAAGAAGAACTCACTAATAACTGTATCTGATGGTGGTTTCAGAATGCCTTCCTTGATATTACAATCTTTTCAGTCATACTTTCCGAGCGTGTTGTGTTCATTGTCTATGAAATTAGGTTGAAATGTCGCCTTCTTAATTATCGCTAACATTGCCGTTTCATTTCTTTTAAATATGAGAGGATGTCTATTAGATCATCGGCCCGGAGGCTGGTTAAAACCCCAAACAGCACCACCAAATATTATGCGGAAACCGATGGCGATGCTAAAATGAGCAAGATAGTTTGTAATTGCTTTCCTGTTTACAATATGTTTTACGTCGCTCCATCACAAATAGGTCTTATGGCGACGATGGGACAGGAAAGGCCTAGGAGTGGAAAGGAAGCGGCCGTGGCCTGATGTGAAAATGGGAAACCACAGAAAATCACCTTTAGCGCTGCCGACAGTAGGGTTCGAACCCACTATCTCCCAAATGCGAGCGAACAGCTGCGCGCCCCTAACTTTTTTTTTTCGCTAGCTAACCGCACGGCAAACTCGCCCGTTAATTGCTTTCCTCACTGGGCAGTAAGAACTATTGCGGTACGACTTAACCTATGTGTAACACGTTTTCAAATGAGACTGCAGGGGCATTACTGGGGGGTTAGAACACCCCCCTCTCCCCCCCGCTAACCACTGAAATTTTAAAAGAAAATAAACAGAAATTGACAATAAACAATAAGCTAAATAAACATTCAAGAGACATAATTGCCGTCCGCCTCTGTGGTATAGTGGTTAGTGTGATTAACTGCCACCCCCGGAGGCCCGGGTTCGATTCCCACCTCAGTCACCCTGGAAGTGGTTTTCCGTGGTTTTACCATTTCTCCGGGATGGTACCTAACTTAAGGTCACGGCCGCTTCCTTCACTCTTCCTTGTCTATCCCTTCCAATCACCCCATCCCCCCCGCAAGACCCCTGTTCACCATAGCAGGTGAGGCCGCCTGGGCGAGGTACTGGTCATGCTCCCCAGCTGTATCCCCCGACCCAGAGTCTGAAGCTCCAGGACACTGCCCTTGAGGTGGTAGAGGTGGGATCCCTCGCTGTATCCGAGGGAAAAACCGAAACTGGAGCGTAAACTGATAAGGAATATAAAGAAAAGAAGACGACTTAAATTGTAGAACCAACAAATCTGTTGAATCTATGTTCTAAGAAGCCCCGAAAATTGGATTTTAGATTGTAAACTGAACGTACCATTCTCTGTAAAACTGTTGACCTTCATTGTATTGTTCGTGTTCTGTATTTTAATGTAAGATTTTGTAGTGTACTGCAATCTGAATATCAGCATAATTCGCTTACATCATTGTCATAATTAGAAGCTTTTCATGCGCGCACAAGCATTTTCAATGTGTTCTATCATAATTTTGTAACTATAAAAACCCCTCCCCCCATCGGCCGTTCCATACTACGCTACTGTACTGTGAGGGTACGTCCAAGATGCACGCTGGTTTTCTGAGTCAGACAGTCGGCGCTGAATGTCTGACTCCGAGTGGCAGGTGGGATGTGGCCATTATGAAAGCTGGTTGTCAGCGCAGACAGAGCTGCCACAAAAGGAAAGATATGAAATACAACCGATCAGTGTAGCATGGAACTAACAAGAGAACAGGCTGCAGCTCTATTGCTGCTATGTGACAATGTTACAACCAAGTTAAAACGAATGAGAAGTGATATACATCCAATAAATGAATTAAGATCTATTTACGGGGAGTACAAACACCTTTTTCCACAGTTACTTGTCGACGAAAACAGATTTTTGAATATTTCAGAATGAGTTCGGATACGTTTTGTTTTATCTTGTTAAAATTTGAACACAGGCTTACGAAGAACTGGGCGAATTACCACACTCAACACGAAAATCAACAGCCTGCGCGGCAGGTTGTCTGAAACCAGAATGAACGAATCATTCCGGTAAATATCTGAGTCAGACTACCAGTGCGCAGGCTTCCTGCGCGCAGGTGCATTATGGCCAGTCCCGCTTAAAAACACAGGACATACTTATGTCGACTCGACGCCGACTGTCTGACTCAGAAAACCAGCGTGCATCTTGGACGTACCCTGAGACTGGAACTTAAGTGGAAGCTACTTTCTCGCGTGTGCCAAGAGACAGGTGAGATAATAATACAGCACTACGTCTACAAGGAATAGCAACAGGCTGAGCATCTGAGAGTACGAATTAACTTAATTAAGCTATCGACGAAATCTGTCTTCTAAAATACGGTATATTATCAGATACATTTCCTTAACATATTTATCTGAATAAGAAGAGACTATAATTACCACGCAACTTAGCTTCTGACTTCACAACCTGGCTATCGAGGTTCGAATCTCGAGAAGTGAGGTGTGCAATTTTCCTAGCATGGTGTCAGAGAGGGCATCCAAACTTGAAACCACAAAACCTCAAGAAAAAGAACAAAAATGAGTCCCCCGAACGAGTTGGCCGTGCGATTAGGCGTGTGCAGCTGTGAGCTTGCATTCGGGAGATAGTGGGTTCAAACGCTACTCTTGGCAGCGCTGAAGGTGATTTTCCGTATTTTCCCATTTTTAAACAAGGCCACGGCCGCTTCCTTCCCACTCCTAGCCCTTTCCTATTCCATCGTCGCCATAAGTAATTGGAGAGAGATACCTTTTCAGAATTCATTGAAGTAAATGCTGATTTCTTTTACTTTATTCAACCTGAGTTTCAGTTCCGGCTTTGTCATGAATTTAATGATAGTTTGGAGATCAGGAACATACTGTATTTGCACACAACCTACCAAATACAACCAAGTCCATACGGTTAACCGGAAAATAAATGTGTACTATAACAAGAAATATACAGTACAAAGAAATTAGGGGAATATGTTTTTGAACGTATGCCATGCTTCATAAAACAATACCGCACACCCAGGTATATTACCAACTAAACCTTTATTCTTCACCATTGAAGTATACAAAAGAACATCGATGGATTCACGTTCATTTTCAGAAAATAAACGGAAATGTCCAAATAGGGGCGAAAAGAAAGTGATAACAGTCCTCCTAGGTGGATTTTTATCACAGTTGGAGAGCTTCAGTATGGTGTGTGTCCTCCAGGAGCATTTATCACAGCTTGGCACCTACGTGGCATGCTCCGCATAAGCTGAAGGTGGTCACGTAGCGGTATTAGGTCCCATTCTTCAATAAGAGGCTTTTCGCGGTCTTGGGGAGTCTGTGGTGGAACAGGACGCCCACGAATACTTCTGTCAAGCCTATCCCACACATGATCGATGGGATTAAGTTCGGGACTCACTCGTGGGCATTCCATCTCTTGAATGTCCATTTCTCGCAAGACATCTCTTGTGTTCCGCGCTACATGAGTCCGGACATTGCCGTGCTTGAGTACGAATTCAGAGCCAACACCGTATGCAGCAACCAACACATTCTGTAGCAGTATCTGCTCGATGTACCCAGCAGCGGTAAGATTACCACGAACGACGACAAGATCCGTAAGGCCATCAATACTGATGCAACCCCAAACCATCACAGAAACTTGTCCGAATCGATCGCCTTCTTGGACAACATTTGGCATGTACTGCTCACCATGCCGTCTCCATACACGTTGACGTCCATCGCGCTGTGTCAGGTGAAATCTGGACTCGTCTGTGAACAACAAAGGTCTTCATTGGTGACGTTGCCAGTTGAGGTGGGTACGAGCAAACAGAAGGTGAGCTGCGCGTTGTTACTGCATTAAACGGGGCACTCGAACAGGACGTCTGGGTCGTAAGGAGACTTCTCTTAACCTGTTTCTTACTGTGACTCCAGTGACACTCCTGAGGTCTTGTTGCAGTTCTCTGGCAGTTGCTGAGCGTCGTCGCAACGCACAGATGGTCAGATATCGTTCATCCTGTGGGGTTGTCATGCGTCCACGACCTTGTCCAACCCTCCTTGTGAACTAGCCTGTCTCATTGTGGCGGTTCCACAAGCGTTGAATAACTGACGGAGACACATTGAGATCCACAGCAACACGACGAAAAGTCCATCTTTCCTGGATCAAAGTGTCGACCCTTGTGACTTGATCCTCGTTAAGATGTCTTATGGGATGTACTGGTTGACGTACAACGTGCTCAAATGATCGCAGTAAAATGCAGCTCAGGAAGTGAATCTCCTATGGATTAAAGCCCACGCTGGTATGATGAACGGGATAGTAGACCAGCTAGCGAAAGAAGCCACAACTTGTTAACTCCGCCTTTACAAACAGTTACCATATTCTGATTCCCTGGCCATAAACAACAGCTACAGGGAATGGTCTGAGTACTGGAAAATGTCACAGCTAAAATTCAGTCCACCATGCCGACGCAAATATGGTTCAAGAAATTAAAACTAACTCGCAGACACCTTTCATCTTTAAATGCGTCTGGAGCACGGATGCTATCCGAGTCATATACACACGATCAAGGTCTTCGACAACCCTCACTGCCCAGAAGACCCTGGAAAAATAGCCGACTTGAGCCACATCATACTGTCCTGTCAAAAGTGGTCCCAACAACAGAACAATCTGTACTCTTCTTTGGTGACGTTAAATACTCCAGTGCCAACTTCAGTTCCCACCCTGTTATCAAAACTTACTCCACAATTATGCGCTGTAATTTGCCAATATTTATCAGAATGTGATATTAATTTATGAAATATGACTTTTTCTTTTCAACCACGAAATGTATGTACCATAAATGTATGCTCATTCTGTAAATGCTGGCCGAATGGTCTTCCGAGGCTTAACGCCATTATGTCAAAACAATATATATATATAATAAAATAAAATGACCGCAGTAGTCTATGTACCTCACAACGACACACGAACGCACCGCTATTCACTTTGTTTTGAGGAGTCACCTGACAGTTTAATGCATGGATACACTTACAGATGGCGTATAACTTCGATCTGACATACCTGAGTAGCTAAGGTCTCAAGGTATGCTGTACGACCATTGGAACCCCATCTACCAAATTAACGGCCCCTAATTCTTTGAACTGTGTATTTACAGTGCCGATAACTCACGTGCTTCAGTCCACATAAATCAATAATAATAATAATAATAATAATAATAATAATAATAATAATAATAATAATTAAAAACAAACGAACATCCAAAACCTCCCCACTGTACTACCGGCTATTTGCGACCGCTGCTCAGTCTGAAGACCTGCATATTACGAGATGATGCGTGGACAGTGCAATGAATCCTCTCGACCGATATTCTTGGCTTTCCTAAGTATCTCACCGTCAGATAGTTTCTCGCCCATGGATAAGTGGTCAGCTTGCTGGTATTTCGTTTAAGGGGTCCCGGGTTCGATTCCCAGATGGTTTGGGGATTTCAATTTTCATTGGTTAATGTCTGCAACATTAGAATTCATCTTTGGGGCCCATCCCCACAGACGCTCAGGTCATCCATCGGGATTCAACTGAAAAGACCTGCAACAGGCTTCTCATTATTATTATTATTATTATTATTATTATTATTATTATTATTATTATTATTATTATTATTATTATTAGATAGTTTCCGGCCCCGTGGTGTAATGGTAGCGTGCCTGTCTCTTACCCGGAGGTCTCGGGTTCGATTCCCGGCCAGGTCAGGGATTTTTGCCTGGACATGAGGGCTGGTTCGAAGTCCACTCAGCCTACGTGATTAGAATTGAGGAGCTATCTGACGGTGAGATAGTGCACCGGTCTAGAAAGCCAAGAATAACGACCGAGAGGATTCGTCGTGCTCAAGGTAGTTTGAGTAAGAGGTAGGGATCACGCGCAGGTCTCCCCACCCCGCTTGGCCGTCGATGACGTCAACATGAACCCTCAGCGCCTTGTGTTCTGCATGAGGTAGGCTAATACACAGCTGTAAGCTATTCTGTTTTAGCCACAAGTTAGAGATAAGAGAACTTCATTGATATTTTAACATCACCTCACAAAAGGCATTGCACTTCACTATTGCAGTAGAGTAATAATGGGAGATCAAATACGGTGTGAATCCAGCTGCGTTTCTGAAGTATTTCGATCTGTATAAAAGGTGTAACAATGCTAAGACTGTGATCGCAGTGGAATGACCATTCCATATGTTCATGTTCTCAACACCTATGATAACAATAACAAGGGGCTCTAATTGTTACAGACTCGAACATTAAAGCTTGATGACTGCAAGAAATATGTCTGTTGTTACAAGCAATATTGGGAAACTATATACACTATCAACAATACAAACAGCAAATGTTAGCAAACTGTCCACAACACAAGCAGTACAGTAAATGTTCTCCAAGTGCCAGGCACTGACAAATTCCACGTTAACATTAGACAGGCCATATAAATTAATAAGCCTGTACATTAATATTCTTAGCACTGGTTTCATATAAAACATAATAAAATGCCTTTCATAAAAAAATAACAGGTACTTTATATACAAAGTGTAATGCTGATATTATAAAAAAAAGAATATCAAACACACTTATCCCTAGCATCAATGGAATTTCTTTGCTTTTCTTCTTTCTATATCGATATTTTATTAACTGAAAGCCGGTCTCTTGAATGTTTTACTTTTGTTTAAAGCGCCCATTCGAATAAGAGAACTGTTTCTCACGAAGCAACTTGCAAACTCATAAATTTCGGTGAATTCCTTCTTCAGGATATCCGTAAGGTTTGTGATGATGTTAGAACCCTCTTTCAGTTCTTTCCCGTAGTCAAATTGAAACTACCGAGCTTGATAACTGCAGTCGCTTAAGTGCGGCCAGTATTCAGTATTCGGGAGATAGTGGGTTCGAACCCCACTGTCGGCAGCCCTGAAGATGGTTATCCGTGGTTTCCCATTTTAACACCAAGCAAATGCTGGGGCTGTACCTTAATTAAGGCCACGGACGCTTCCTTCCCACTCCTAGCCCTTTCCTGTCCAATCGTCGCCTTAAGACCTATATTTGTCGGTGCGACGTAAAGCATCTTGCAAAAAAAAAAAATGACCTCTTTTTGAAATCTAATTTCCACCCCTTGTAGTTTGACCTGTTTTCTCTCCATAATTGGCTTCTATATCGAGGTGGTTCTTCTTTACCCTAAAAGCTACAATATAGCCTGTGAAGTTTTCAAGCAGCTCATCACGATCCCTGGTTTCTCGACTGTCCTCGAGCTGTTTTACTAGCTCTTCAAGGGCTTTAACCAACCCTTGCTCATCCTCCGGTAAATAATAGGATGTTGTGGGCTCAACGCTGACCTTAGACTGGCACACGATATCCGAGTTTTGATCGAGTTCATCAGTAGCATGTAACATATTTGGGCGTAATGTTTCTTTCGAAGAACAGATGGAATTTCTTATCGCCTCGGTAGCATTGAGGCTAAGAAGCAATGATCTCACCTTTCGCGTCACAGCTGTCGGAAGAGGATGGTCATAAAGCCTTCCGAACCCTCGAAGCTGAGAAAGATAGGTTTCGCTAATGTCTTGATTACTTCTGTCACCACTCATTTAGGTCAGTGGCTTTAGGGAATACATGAAAGTGTATGTTTCGTTCCTTCGCGTGCCTGTTATGATTTGTGCAGCCTGCAATGGCATGACAAAGCATATTGAAAAGTGGACCCTATTACTGCTTTTTACGTTTTATTACATAAAATAAATATACACGGTTTCTTATACACCACAGATATGTTACTATCGTGTATAATTAGCACCTAGCTTCTGCGTGTACAGCGACTCTTATTCGAACTACCTCTACCTCATTCAGAGCAGGGTCCTGCGTGACGTCACAGCTCTGCTTGCTGCTGCGCACCTCTCTCGTGATCCCTACCTTGTATTCTACGTACCTTGGTCGTGCTGACTACACGACACCTCGTAATCTGCAGGCCTTCGGGATGAGCAGCGGTCGCTTTGTAGACCAAGACCCTTCAAGGACTGTAGTGCCATGGATTTGGTTTGGTATTAGATACCTCCTCCACTGCTGGACATCAAAACAAACCTCAGATCTAGATAAAATCACTTACCTCGACAGGAATCCTACCCGAGGCCTCCGGGTACGAGTCAGGCTCATTAACGC
This sequence comes from Anabrus simplex, assembly GCF_040414725.1. NCBI lineage: Eukaryota > Metazoa > Arthropoda > Insecta > Orthoptera > Tettigoniidae > Anabrus > Anabrus simplex. The sequence goes on along the minus strand of NC_090265.1, from coordinate 459,503,136 downwards.
AAGACCGTGGGTTGAGCTTAATAATAATACAATTTAATGTACCACAAAGTAAGTATTCTTGTCCTTAAAACTTCTCCAGTCTATCAAGTAATCTTGTAGTGAACTGATTTAGCGAGTCTTAAACATTACGCAGCCTTAGACGTGATCTTGATTTCTTCCGACAGGGAGTTTGTATCGTAATTCCAGTAACCTCGTTTTACTCTCATACTGTCTAGCGTGACACTAGTATTTACATGTATTTGGTCTAATTTAAATTGTTGCTGAGTTAATGTGCTCACGGTGGAGCCTTCCAGTGCCAGACAAAGAACTGTGTGTATACCAAAATAGATTATCTCGTTCTTCGTGGGTGGGTAGGCTAAATCCCCGCTGTTTTTATTTTCCTCTTATTATCGGCACGCATATAGTTGCCTTGTTTCTGTACCAACAACTCCACTCCAGTTACCTATATGTAAAAATACTTTTACTTCTTATTCACCAAATGGATGTTTTTCTTTTCTTTTGCAAGTTGCTTTACATCGAACCGACACAGATAGGTCTTATGGTGAAGGGGGGGGGGGCAGGAAATGGCTAGGAGTGGGAAGGATTTGGCCGTGGTCTTAATAAGGTACAGTCTAAGCATTTTCCCGGTGTGAAAATGGGGAAACCATGGAAAACCATCTCCAGAGCTACCGACCTTAATTAAGGCCACGGCCGCTTCCTTCCCATTCCTAGGCCTTTCCTCTACCATTGTCGGCATAAAACCTATCTGTGGCGGTGCGACGCAAAGCAAATAGCAAAAAAAAAAAAAAAAAAAACTTAACACGCAGCATTTCTCCTCTAATGAAGAAGGGCATACGGCCGTAAAACTCTTCCGAACCTCCTAAAACCCCTCACCCCGTAGGAAAAGCGGGATGAAATGGGATGTAAAAGAAGCAATACCAGTTGCATCGCTGCTCACCAAGGCAGTCCGTAATTGATTCCTGGCCAATGCATGTGGGATTTAATTATGAAAAGAAATCACTTGTCCTATGTGTCGGATCCGACGTAAACATGGAGATCCCGTTGCTTATGTCCACAGAAGTAAAGCTCACATAAGACTCTAAGCGGTGTTTACTTTTTGAATAGAAAATTGAGAGCACAACGGCAAAGCGCTTGTGTGTCGTTTAGAGTGTGACACACTTGACCAGATTGGTCGTTGAAAATGGTGCAAATTGTTGCGGCAGGTATTCGATATGTCCTCCACTAGTGGACACGGTCGGCACTTTCGGAGAAAAGTCTCTTGAACGCGCCTCACTACCTCGTGATTTTCAATGATGTCCTGAACAGTTTCCAATACACGTTACCGGAGCTCCTGCAGGGTTTCCATTTCTCTGCGATACAGCTTAGGTTTCATTTACCCACGAAAGGAGTATTCTGACGGGTTTAGACTGGGACTTCTTCCCAACCAGACGATAGGGCCAAAACGCCAAGTCTATCGTTGCGGATACGTGGCGTTCAGGTGAGAGCGCTCTGCGTTCATGATGTCCAGAGTTGTTCCATCATGTTGGAACCTCATGTGCTGTCGGGTATGGAGTCCGACATCCTCCATTAAAAAAGATAGAAGCCTTTAGAAAATGTAGATAAGATACGGCAGTCAGTCTATGACGTAACACAGGTCCTATGATAATGCCTTCCGACATCCCTGTCCAGACATTAATGGGAAACCGAACCTGGTGGTGGGAACGTCTCATAGCTTGGAGATTGTTCTCCGACCATATATGCTTGTTGCGAAATTTGAGAATGCCACTCCTTGTAAACAACGCCTCATCCGTCAACAAAATATAATTCACGAAATCTTAGGGTTGACGATGGAACCATTCACAGAAGAAGATGCGCCATGCGTAATCTATCTGCGATAGGTACTGAACACGCTGCAGAGGGTCCGCATGTTGCCGGTCTTCCCGCAATGTTCGTAGGTTGGTCCAATAGGACACTCCTACCACTGCCGTGATTTGGTGAGTACTCCTGCCGGGGTCCTCTGCAGTAGGTTCTGATGTGTGGTCCTCTGAACGAAGATCACGTCTAGGCCCATAGATTCACGCCTGGGGATGACATTTCCAATGTCAGCTGTTGTCGGTGTTAACAGTTATCTTGTGTAATTTTTATCATTAAGTTGCTATGGTTGTTCCAATGTTTTCCTTTCTTTATGGAAATCGTCCAGCGTGCATCTCTGAAGTTGCACGAGCATTCTGTCATACATCGCCGTAAATTAAAACTATGTTCAAATATTCTCTCGATGTAAACTGTGCCATGGCTAAGTGCTATGTGTTCACTAGCTACACACTAGTAATTTCCGAGTGGTATTCATTACGTCACCGAGCTCGATAGCTGCAGTCGCTTAAGTGCGGCTAGTATCCAGTATTCGGGAGATAGTGGGTTCGAACCCCACTGTCGGCAGCCCTGAAAATGGTTTTCCGTGGTTTCCCATTTCCACACCAGGCAAATGCTGGCGCTGTACATAATTAAGACCACGGCCGCTTCCTTCCCAGTCCTAGCCGTTTCCTGTCCCATCGTCGCCATAAGACCTATCTGTGTCAGTGCAACGTAAAGTCAATAGTAGTAGTAATCATTACGTCAGAGATCGGTCCTCCCCTCTCAACAAGGCTGCCGACCTTGTGCACCGTTAACTTCATCATAACTGCTTTGGCGCACGTTCTTTGCTACCATTCAAGTTCATAACTTTTTACTGCTAAACGCAGCAAGCTGCAGGACAAATACCCATTAAGAATTTGTTCTGACACTTATGTCTACGAATTTGTACGCTCCATCGTTTTGCATTTCGAGGGATTAAACCTTTACATCACTGATTCATTGTGATATTATAGCGTAACGGGCGACATTATGATCCTGCCCACAAGATATGTTACTTGTGGTAATTTGGTTCATCGGTTACTTTCCAACCTGTGTGCTGAACATTTCTTCAAATGTCCAGTCCAGTATATCGGCCATCAGAATATGACAGAGGTATAGTCTCAGACTGTCCTACGTAATACGTTATATTATATGTTATGGTGCTCTAATTCAACAATATAGAAATGTTTGGAGAGTGGACAGCATTCTGAAGTACTTTCAGAAGTGTCACAAGAAAATTAATGCATCCGGGAAAAATCTATAGCTAACCTGCATTAGTACCATTCCGACCAGCAGGAAATGTCCTTATAAGGAAAAGGGAAGAATACTGGATAAGAATCGAATTGGGATATGTTACGATATATCTTCACTTTTCCTATCCAAAGATGGTAGTGCTGATTGTTTTTCTAATTGGCAAAACTAGAGGGTTATCAAAGATCCTTAAAAAAAATTTACAACCCTATCATTGTTTTACTCAGCAGTATCTGTTTCACCTCGCAACAGCACTGATTTGTTTTCAGAAATTCTGAGAGAGGAAAGGTCATAAAGTGAGTTAATCAATCAGTCAGTAATAAATAAATAAACAAATAAATAAATAAACAAATTAATTAATTTAATAATGTCTATGAGTATAAACGAATAGAGCTTGTATTCTCATTCTTTCTCTCTGCCTTCTTACGCTCCTATTTGCGAAAGGCAGTAACCAGAGTGAGTAAAAAATAATGTTTGTTTTCATGTCTTGTGACTATAATAATGATTTACCATTACTCACCTATAGAGTCAAGTGAATAACAATACGGCGAATGTGTCATTTGAAATTTAGAATGCAAAAATGACATATTCACAGGTTTGTCACTTCATCTTTGGTAGCTAATGATTATGCACTGTAAAGAAACGAATATATCAAATTGTTTTCTAATATAGTTGAAAAAGATGCCTAGCGGAATGGCTGCGCGTGTTGACGTGCTACGGCTATGGAGCCAAGCTCCACATTCGGGAGGCGAATGGGTTCGAACCCCACCGTCATCTGTCTTGAGAATGGTTTCACGATTTTCACTTCCATGCAAATCCCGGGACAGTTCACATTCATAGGCCACAGCCGATTTCTTTCACCTCCTTACCCTCCGGCACCTCGACGTCTCCGAAAACCGTAAAAGTAGTTAGTGGAACTTAAAGCAAAATAGCATTGTTGTTGTTATTATTATTTTCGTTTTTTACCTTCTTACTGAGGTTGGTGACATGAAGGGTATCTGGCTGTAAAATCCTGATATATAGTTTTATCTCGGCTCATCCGCGACTACGCATCGGGAAACGGGATTAAGAAGTAGGCATACATAGTTTAGTTAAACGAAAGCTACTAAGCTAAAAGAATTGCAACTTCCAACCGCTTGAAACGAAGAAAACGCACTTCTTGGCATCTTTGCCGTATATCACTTGGTAATCATTTTGTCAAGTCACATTAGTTGTCTGAACTACCTGAACTGTGCGTCCACGAAAACACCTAAGCGTTAGAGCGACGTTAAGCTGGTAGCAGAAGAAAGAAAAAAGGAGAAACTTTATTTTAAAAATCAACAGTAAACTTGGTGATGATAAGATATGATATTTTTATGGTAAAATAAAACACAAATTAATTTAATGCTTAGAGAAATTTCACGAGACTGTGATAAATTTGATCGTTAGTTGAATTATTAAATCACAATTTCAATATTGACTGAAGTGGAATGATGATGATGATTATGATGATGATGATGGGGGTGATTATTGTTGCTTTAAAATGAGGTAAAACTAGGCAACCATCCCCTCTTAACTCTAATCAGAAGTGAAAAGGAGAGGTCCGACTTTTCGAAGACGAAAGTGTTAGCAAGAGGAAGGAAAGGACCACAAACCCAATGCCGTCTAGGTCAGTAGGGAATAAAAGGCCTCCTGAGTCAGTAGAGAACAACAATTGACCAAGAGAGGTCGGATTGGACAGATGAAAGTGAGGAGTCGAACCCAGGTAAGTTGAAGCAACACTAGACTCAGCTTAGAGATCCAATCATGCTGCCAGTTAGAGATTCTCTAGTAGTCTCCCCTTTTAGACACCACTCGCGACAGGCAGGGGTACGATGGATGTATTTTATCCCTCATCGACGTACAGGGGAAGATGAAATGTTGGGCAAAAGAAATGTGCTGCTGGGGCATCCAAATCGTCCTCTTTAAACTTCGATTAAAATGGCTCAGGCAATTTGATGATCGATAGATGAGCAAAAGCATGTTCTTCTTCTTATTATTATTATTATTAGTAATCCACATTTTCACTAATGACAGCTGAACGTAGGTGACTGGATACTTACCATCTATGGTCAAGACTAAGGGATTGAATCTCAACGAGGACTTTTAGCATGCCTACGTTAGTAAATTTGCTGGTGCATGAAGGAGCCCTATAACAATGCAAATATCCGGTAGACTGCCATCTCTTAAAACTGACAGTAATTGAGGTGTTGATGAAGAGAAAATAAAATAAAAAATAAAATAATTCTTTTTAATTATACAAACGACAAATTATATATAGGCTATTCAATAGGCTAATAAAATTTTATTTTACGTCCCACTAACTGCACTTTTATGTTTTCGGAAACGTCTAAATACATTTATGGCCTCCTTCTGATCTCGTAGTGTTGAATTTAACAAACGGTTTGCTCTTGCCTTCAGCGGGACAAACAGTTTTACAGCATAATAATTGTTGTCCTAGCCATATAAAGGTCGTAACTTCTAACCCAGTGGAAACAGTAGCAATTTACTGCCACCCTCATAAACGTACTAGGCTCAGATTAAGGGAATACACCGAGATGAATAATTAAAACAGTACAGTACATTACTGCTTTTCTGATCCCATGTTCATGGGTTCGGTCCCGGATCAGTCCGGCGGCATTTGAAAGTGCTCAAGTATTCTAACCTCGTGTCGGTAGACGAACTTTCTGAGGGAATAATTCCCACAACTGAACGTTTCCTTAAAGCGTAAAAGGAAAACCATTCGCATCACTTTCATTAAGAGTATGTTACCGTAGGCATGCTACTCGGAAGCTCTGGTAGCCACTGGCTTCTGAGCAATGCACGTGGAATTTGTTAATTGAGCCCCAAATATCTGGATATTGAATTGACAAATTGAGTGGACGATAAACATCGATAGGCATACTCATTTCTTACGATAAGCTGCCTCTGTGGTCAGTGGTAGATTGTCGGCCTCCGAATCCCAAGATAGCGATTTCAAACCCGGCAGAGGTAGTCGGATTTTTGAAGGGCGGAAGAAAGTCCATGCCGTACGATGTCGGCATGTAAAAGATCTCTGGTAACACATTTGGTGTTTACCCGACAAAATTCATTAAATCTCAGCCATAGACGCCGAAGAGAGTTTCGGTTTACTCAGTCTGCTATCCATTAGGCCTAGAGTAAAACGGAACCTCCAAATTGATGAGGAGATGAGGAGACAGCCAGATGACATACAGTTGAAATGTCTGCACACGGTAGCTGAGGATATACGAATATTATTATTAGTAGTAGTAGTAGTAGTAGTATCATTATCATTATTTCTATTTCGTACGATAAATCCTTCATACCATTCACCTCTGACAGCTACAGGTGCAGTTCTTTACGATTCTGACATAATCTACCCATCCTACTGTTCGACACACTAAATGATGGATCCTGTGACTTTACATTTTGTTTCATGATTTGGGGATGGAACCCCTCTTATCAAACCACCACCTTCGTAAAGCAACGTGCATCCCTTGGACACGTAATAGAGTAGAGCCAGGGGCGTAACAAATACAATAGGAGCCCTCCTGCCAAAACAAAATTCGGCCCCCCTCAAATAAAATATAAAATCCTATAAATAACTAATATAAATTTAATTACAACACGTAGAAGTAATGCAATATATTTCCAAGTTATATAAACAAAAGTATTATTCGCTATTGTAAGATTATAAAAAAACTAATGTATAATAGGTTTTATTTGACTGCCTCCGTGGTTTAACGGCTGAACTGCCAACCATGAACCACGTAGATGTTCGTACTTAAATTTAATTGGTTTAATTTTTTAGTAAGAACAGAACTATACTCTGTAATCGATACCGAAGTCTCAGTTATAGCCAAATAATTTATTCGATTACAAAGAAAAAAGAACAAAATTAAATCAAAAACTGATCAAATTAAATTTGGAAAATGCCAAACTACACAACTGATAAGCCTGGTATATTACTGACTTCGCACAGAGAGAGCTCGTTCAGAACTGACAAAGGGGCATTCTCTGCTCGTCACCACCGATTTCGCTCAAATTTATAGAACATGCAGGGCTTGGCTAGAAATGAAAGTACCCAAAGTGGGAACTCCAGATGGCCAAGCGTATAGAAAATAAAAATAAAAATACGCTATTGGCTTTACGTCGCACCGGCACAGATAGGTCCTATGGCGACGATGGGACAGGAAAGGGCTAGGACTGGGGAGGGAGCGGCCGTGGCCTTAATTAAGGTGCAGCCCCAGCATTTGCTCGTGTGAAGATGAGAAACCACGGAAAACCATCTTCAAGGCTGCTACAGTGGGGTTCGAACCCACTATCTCCCTAATACTGGATACAGGCCGCACTTAAGCGACTACAGCTATCGAGCTCGGTAAAAATAAAAATAATAATCTTGACGCGGCTCTCGCACCGTATAAGCCACTTACGTTAGTGCGCACGCCGAGCAGTAGTTGGCGTAGCGGTAAGAGCTTGGACCAGTAATTCGTTGGCCGTGGGTTCGACTCCCCGTGTCGAGAATATTTTCTCAATTTTTATATTATTCATTTATTTCAATTTATTTTATTTATTTATATGCAAAAGGCATATTCATTTTTTAATGAGCGCACAATTGTCGAAAATTTGGAGTTGCAAACTTTCTCGACGTGTTCAAACAGAAATTCTTCTGTTTTTCTCCTTTATTGGCCATCTCCCCTCCTGTCCGCCTCAGTAGCGTAACGGTTAGTGTTATTAGCTGCCGTCGTCGGGGGCTCGGGTTCGATTCCCGGTACTGTCAGAAATTTAAGAATGGCTGGAGAGCTGGTATGTGGTTTAAATGGTACATGCAGGTCACCTCCAATGGGGGTGTGCCTGAAAAGAGCTGCACCACCTCGGGATGAGGAGAAGAGTTTGCATCCTTGGGGAATGTGCCCCAAACGTGAATAGTCGTTTCGCTGTAAGATACGTTTTCACCTGACAAGTGAAGGTTGCTCCTGGCGGCTGTACACAAACAATAGATTCTTGGCGCAGGAAGAAAAAAGTCTGACAATGAAATCCCAATTTTTTACCTTTTCTATGCCTTTTGTATATTAATAAATAAAATGAATTATTCACATCATTGCTTAATTAGAACATGAATATTATAAAAGGTGACAGAGAAAAAAACAGTTTTCACATGGCGAGTCGAACCCACGACCATCGAATTACCTGTCCGAGCTCTTACCCCTACGCCAACTACTGCGCGGCGTCCGCACTAACGTAAGTGGCTTATACGGTGCAAGAGCCGCGTCAACATTTCTATTTTTATTTTCTATACGCTTGGCCATCTGTTGTTCCCACTTCAGGTACTTTCATTTCTAGCCAAGCTCTGCACGTTCTATAAATTTGAGCGAAATCGGTGGTGACGAGTAGGGAATGTCCCCTTGTGAGTTGATTGATAGCTACTGCACCAATTTATTACTGGCATTATACTTTATATTCTTGTTTAATAAATGTGTGATAAACGTTCAGCAAAATTTATGATAATACGATCTCAGGTGCACTACACGTCAACAAAGTATAATTTACTAACTCAAATATGATATTTTGGTATACGTTTTCATTGTTTTAATTATTTTTCAATAATTTGGTGCAAGTGTTTGTAAGGAGCATGTCGTGGTGTTGCAAGAGACGGCAAGGGCAAGCATTGAATTTTATTTTTCTATTTGCTTTACGTCGCACTGACACAGATAGGTCTTAGGGCGACGATGGGATTGAAAAGGCCTAGGAATGGGAAGGAAACCGCCGTATCCTTAATAAAGGTACAGCCCCAGCATTTGCCTGGTGTGAAAATGGGAAACCACGAAAAACCATCTTCAGAGCTGCCGACAGTGGGGTTCCAACCCACTATCTCCCGGTTACTGGATACTGGCAGCACTTAAGCGACTGCAGCTATCGACCTCGGTCAAGCATTGATTACAGCTGTGCTGTGTAACACTCACTAAAACAAACTACTGCTATGTGCAACCAAGTGGCGATACTTCGTAAAAAAAATAATTAAAAAACAAACAACTATTTCGACTGATTCGACGTTAGGTTAGAGGAGTCTGCGGTGTCCCCTAAAAGGCCGCGTGCACACCGAGCGCGCTTCGCATAATGTGTCGCGTGTAGCTCAACGCTAAGCATAAGTAGTGCTTTGCTCTTAAGCCAGGTGTTCACACAGCCCGCGCTCTGCTGCGCTGAACGCCAGCCTTACAGCTAAGCGAAGCGCCAGACAACGCGCAGTGTTGGTTAATTGTTTAGCATTACCTGGCTTGTTCTGAAGCTATGGAAGAAGAAAATTATTCATGGAGTGTTTCAAAGAGAAGAGATATGGAACCGAAGACACAAAAACGATAAAAATGTAACTGTTTTGCAAAATAAGTGGACTTACGTATCTACAACAGTTTTATCGCATTCCTCCAGTAAACATATACAGTAATATTACTTCTACTGTCACACTTTACTGGGCTTAACATTGTGACAGGTTGAAATTGCGTATGGATTTTAGTGTCGGAAGTGTCCGAGGAGAAGTTCGGCTTGCCAGGTGCAGGTCCTTTGAATTAACTCCCATAGGTGACCTGCAGATCTTTGATGGCAAGATGTAGTGTTTGCAGTGCACTATGTCTTCTGGTATGGGCTAGAATAAAATTGTTACTTTCATTGACCTGTCACAGTCTTATCCTTGGCATTGACAATATGAAAGTGGCTGAGGTATGAGTGACGCTAGTAATGCCATTCCTTATGCAGTCAGTCCCTGCTATGAATGGTGTGAAAATGTCACCCATAGGGTCGGTTGGTGCATGCATTTCAGTGGGCTTGGCAGACTGATGTGCAATAGCAACTTCTGGCTCAGTGAGGAAAGCAACGGGAAACTACCCCACTTCTCATTTCCGTAGTAGGCCTCTTCAGTGACACCTAAGCCATCTATGACAGCTAATGGTGAACCTGTTGTGGATCCAACCAGCTTTCGGGCTGAATACCCAACATACAACATACAGATGACCTGCGTCGTGATGAGGATGAAATGATTATGAATACACACATACACCCAGCCCTCGCACAGTGCGTAATTTCAGGAATCTAGCCGGCCAAAATTGGTATCTCGGAAACTAATGGACCGATTTACATAAAACTTAGTATGTAACTGCTATTATTGGAGGTAATTAAGTGTGCGGTCAATCAAGTACAAAGAACAAATTACTACGCCAGGAATAGAATTAGTAATTTTTGTAATTTTAATCATTTTTCGTTATAGCTTTAAGAAATGAAATAGTTGTTAATAGTAGGACATGCTGTTTAGAATGTTTAAAAACAGATATAGGAATACATGTACTTGCCAAACAATTTATTCATCAGATGCAGTTACAACAGAATCGCTATCGTCACTTTCATTATCTCCTTCGGCGGAACCAGATACAGGAGGCTCAGACAGTAAGTTGAGCACTTCTCGTGAAAGCGGAATCATCTTCCTCCTCCTTGATTTCCCTAAGCTGGTAATATAAGGGTCCGATGATATAAGCAGCCTATGGAAAAGATCAGTATTTGTGTCTTTCTGGAAGGTTTCCTATTATCTTTATTCCTGATCTCCTGGGCTTCCTCGGAGAGGTGTCCAGTAGGTATAATACAGTGCCATGACCCAAGAGTTTGTGCAAAGTTACAGGCATGTAGTACGATTTGTATTTTTGTAAGTACAATTGTATAATTTCCTTTGCGTACATGCCAAATGTAACTTTATCAATGGCATACTGTGCCCTACAGGACCCTATGGTTCCGGCCAGGCGAATGCCGGTCTCGAACCCAGAGTACAGTAGTGAAAGAACTCCCACATACGTGAGCTTGTGCACATAGTCTTACCTGAACACATATCCACGCTCGGCCGCACAATCGCGCACTTCTCAGGGATAACAAGGGAGAACAAAGGGCAATCTTAAGATAAAACCCTAGGATATGTGACTAATCAGGTAAGAATCAGCTAAGATAAAATGAAAAAAAAATATCTAACAGAAAACATCGCTGCATTCAAAGTTTTACAATCAGGGATTTATTACATAAAAATATACTATTTACAAATATAAGAGCTTTCAAATATGATTGGGGTAAAGATAATGTTGAGCCGATGACAACCAGTTCACTGCCTTCACGAAACAGCTCTGCTGTAACAAGCATGTTACAATTGTGTGAGTAATGGAATCAATAGAAAATGGATATCTGCTGAAATACACATCTAACAGTAATTTCCATAAACTTTACTATGCCTCGTACCATCGAACCCCGGTGCAAACAAATATAAACACATAATGTACAGTGCCCTGACCCGGTCTCGAACCCTGGTCCCATGAAAAGCAAGGCGTTGAATATTCATATACAAACTACATAAAAGGAACACAACCAACATGTCAAAGGGGTCAATATCAAACGGGCCAGTGTTAAAATTAATGTAGAACAAACAGAACAAAAATCTCTCCCTGCGTTCAAAACATCAAGGTCGTCTTCTCCCCCTTACACACTCGACAAGCTGCAGACATCCATATAACCAAGTTTCAAGACTGTGACGTCAGGCACAATAACCCTCACCAGCCGAGCACTCGACAGGCGGCAGTCCACACAATTTATGAGCCCAGCTGACTGACTGCGTGCTAAGAAACTTCGCCTTTCAAAGTACCTCACATAATCTGGCTGCTAAAAGCACTCTTTTAAATACACACGGGCTATCCGCCCTCATCTCAATATCACCAGCAATATAACAAATCTTATTTCCGCCTCCCATGGGCTCAACCTTGATAATACAAAGGCACAAATCGGTAAGCTATAGTCACATGGCCATAATAAGGCATCTCAAATGCATCCAATACACTCTCAAACTGTGCTGGGGCTCTCTCATATCAATTCATACAGTCAGCTACATGCATAATGCCCACATCTCTCAAACATTCGGACTCGCTCGCCCTGTCAGTAAAGCTAGGTGAATTAACGGGGTATATCCTGGTCTCAACTATACAGCCTACGTCTGCAGAGACAAATGCCTAAACGCGACACAATAAATAGTGCCTGCCTGTCAGACTAACCTACCATGACCGAGGGAGTTCGACCTGACCCATGAAGATAACACGTACGCTAATATAATACTATCGAAATGTAATATAAACACACCAACAAGGAATCTACAAACTATCATCTACCCTAATGTACGGGGTTCGAGCTTGAGGCCTAGCTCTTTATTACCAAGAAATTATCCTACCATAAACTAGCCTGTTGGCTGACGGCCCCCCTATTCCTATCTAAATTTAAATGACATGCTTGAAACAGAATTGGAAAGCTCTGACCTTATATGATTGATGACATGACGGAGCGGCCCTTCCTGTGGATCACTGAATTTACCACATCATGACAAACTGCGACGCTTGCAGCAGATACTGGTGAACAATTGGGGACATTCTATCTTGCGTGAGTCCTTCGTACAGCTCCTTAGATGGTTGGAAGATGTCCCCTTCGATGTCGCGCTGATCAGGTACGCCCAACGTTCCTGGATCGATTCCCGATGTCGTGCCGACTTCAGCTCCCGTTGTTGCTTCCTCGCAATGATGATGTAGAAGCTCGTTCTGGCTTGATGCAGGGGTAACTGAAAACAAATTCATTTATTACAGACTGTCCAGACTCGATGCCTGTTTCCACTACTATCGTGCCTCACACGTTACGTCGACCAAGTCTTGTTCTGAATTTTAAACCTGGTACACTATAGTTTCTTCACCACTCTTAGTAACACTATTATGTCGTGGTATCAGAATTCCCCTGAGCCTACATTTATTCTAGCATTACGTCAGTTACAACTTGACCTCACAGAAATATGAAGCTACTAGTTTATCCGTCTATTATAGGCAGTACCTCATCTCACCATAGCACATCAACACAGGTAATATCAAGAATTTAGCTGAATATGCAAGTTGATTACTTACTTCCTCGCAGATTCAGTAGTACTAGTTGTATGTGCAGCTCGAAGATACAACGTTGTTCTCGGTACCGACTTGCAGCATGACGACTTCGTTCAAGCAGCCTTACGGTCAGAGAATGAGGCTGATGTGCCAGGCGGCCTTGCATTTATAATAAGGTTGGCGTAGCCACGCCGCTTGATCGCGTGCAGGATACGCGCGCCCGCGACTCGAAGTTTTCCCGCACAAAGCACGTCAAGTACCCTACTTAACGAATGCATTTATGATTGCAGCCCTAATGCATATCAAAATTAAGCATAAATTTTGCAGGTTGCAATTCTTGTATCAGATCCAATGCATCTCTTTCGTAACCAAAGATATTAATTTAATTCTTTCTTCCCTCCGAAGGTTAGTTTTGCCGGGATCCGGGAAGCGTCCCCAATCTTCATTAAGAGGCTTGGCTTGGGACATAACTCCCTTTAATGAGGTTCTGGAGATTTTCATAATGACGCTCTAGCTCTCTTCACACGAGAACGCTTCTTCTGGAATCTTTTATGAAATAAACTATAAGACAATGACTTCATGGGTGGTCTTATGTAATCCCAATATCCAATACTAAAATCTATACTATTGGTCCATGAACTGAATGGTTCAATACCCACACGAAAGAGTTTCTACGTTGGCACGTAGATGGTTTATTGAATTTATATTTACTCCAGTAATATCCGCAGAAGTGGAAGCCTCTCTGAAGAATCTTCTAGTGGTTTCCATCATTGGTATTGCCAGCACTTTGCTTCGGATATCAACCAATAGACGCGTTCCCTGAACTTCTGTAATGAAGTCATCTACAGTATTTATTTATTGCGTGTGTGTTTTAGGCTTTAAAATCAGTGTGTTGAAAGAGTTATGCGATAAGCCTACGTGTGTGATTTATTTCTTTAACATGAACAGAATGGTTCAGTCATATATTTCTGTCATTATTTTGATGTACGCGTTACTATAACCATATTCTTCGGTGTTTGCCTTGTGCAAATAACTCAGCTTGCTTCCTGAAATTTGCTATTATTTGTTGAACTGAATAGAAACCACGCTGTAATAGGCTAATACACACAAGCAAAGATATTACATGTACATACCCCGTCAGTCAATAAGAATACACAAAGACTAAGTCTGCGGACCTTACCAAAGTCGTGCAAAGACATGGTTAGGTTAAGTTAATAACGAAATTTCCTTCCATTTGAAATGAACTGATCTTTATAGAGGAGGCAATGTTGCTTTCAGACCGTAATTAATAAATTAATACTGTGATATTTTGTAGTCATCTGCAGTATTTATTTACTGCGCCTGTTTTGTAGCTTTTATTGTCTGTATAAATTCATTAAATGCAATTAAATACATCACCCGCCCCTCAAGTCTATAAAATTATTTGTCTATTTTCTCTCGCAATTTGCCTTATATTTCAGTGCTGAGGTTTCTTATGTGCCGTAGTTACCTCTGATTCTGTACAAACCAAAAGTGGCCCCTGTAAACCCCACGTACCCTTCAGTTCATAAAAGTAATTGTAGCTTAGTTTGTTCAGCCGTTCGTCTTGAACTTACATACTGAATTTCACAAATTTATGTGCCGCCGTTTTCCCGTGATGGCGTTGAGCGGGGCCGTTCGATATGGCAACTCTGTTGTCATAAGAATACTGTTTTCTTAACGTGGAATGAGCTATAGTAGACTAACGGCAGGATCATCCTGACATTTTTGTGATGCACGTCCTTCTGCAATGCTCATTCTCTGCTCGAACCAACTTTTATTGTACTTCAGCAATTTGTCCCTTTTACTACTCTATTTTGTCCAGCGTGATCGAATTTTAGCACACAAAATACTAACAGATTTCCTTATTGACTTGGATATATCCTAGGAACAATCCTCAAAGCCTGAATGCTCAATTACAACATTCGCAATATCATCGTTCCGCTTATATTCCCTGCTGTTCCTCAGCAGCTCGAAAACCGACTTCCGGGTTACAGAGTACATGGCTTCTGAAAAAAATTGATTACTCTCATGGTCGCGCCTGGTCGCAGCAAAAAGTCACAGTTTTCTATTCATTAAAGTATAGATAACTCATCCAAAAGACTTTCATTGCGGAAATCAAAGGCAATCCATTTTGAAAGTCAGCTCAAATTTGTATTATTAGATAGCGCTTGGACACCGTGTACCTGAATTTTAAGTGCATATTTCGGACAACAATCTAATAATTTTCAGAAAATGCTACATACAATATAAAAATACATACTTTCATCTAATATAATCACATTGCAAGCTAAAGAAATATTTAGTTCTGACGTCTTTACTGAGCCCTCACATAATAATAACTGCGCGCTCACCTCGCCAGAATATGATGCCCTAACGGAGGAGAGCCACTTTAGCCTTTCGGTGAGATTAGATAATCAGACAGCGCGACTTTTCAATACTTAATTACTGTACCCAAGAGTCTTATAAACACGACTCACAGAAAATGCACACCAAAGACATGGGTTGAAAATATTATGTTTGGCCGGCTGGATGCTAGAAATTACCCACTGTGCCCCGTGCCAATGGAATTTACTAATTATGATTACAATTCCAGACTCTGCCGGGAATCGAACCCGGGACTCTTGTGACTAAAGGCCAGTACGGTAACCATTTAGCCATGTAGCCGGACACTTTGTGACAAAGTGCATAGAATCTATAATTTTGCAAATGGAGGGTGGTAACGTGAAGAATATCACTCTGCAGGCTAGGAGTGGGCTTGGAATATGATATTTGTCACACATTTACTTCACTTTTGTTACGATGATAAATTGTGTATGCTAATTGTAACAGTATTGTAAAATACTATTTATAATTATTATATAAAGAGCGTGATTTAGCCGGAAATTTAATTTCCACGTGTTTGCTGCACGGTGCTCCTGGACAATTGGGAAAATTGAATTTCTCCCAATACTTCTCTGCTACTTGTCGCCACATTTCAGTTGTAGGGTATGGAAGGTCAAAGGTATTTTTTGTCATTCTTAAGTAATCATAAAATTTATCGCGATAAAGTCTTGCATCTCTGTACAAACGATGGAATTCTCCGAAAGTAATTCGTTCTTCATTAAATTCATGAATCCACTTTCGATTCTTCTTTCTAATTTTTAAGGGCCGATGACCTTCGATGTTAGGCCCCTTTAAACAACAAGCATCATCTAATTTTTAATTTTAGGTAACTGTTATCCATCAGTAAACTGTTTCTAGTGTACTTGGATAACGGCATTAGTTTGTGACGACCCTAAAACGCCTCGCGCCAAACTAAGCTGAGAGCACGGCGTAGAGTTTTCGGTGTGAACAGCAAGCACGCCTTGCGCCATGCATAGCATTTCACGCTACACGCGACACACTATGCGAAGCGCGCTCGGTGTGCACGCGGCTAAAGGCTCAGCTCCGCCTGCAGGACCTAACGTTACGCCCCTGAATAGGACTCTCTGAGAAGCTGTCTAGTCGTCTTGTAATGTACTTGATGGGCAGTAATTTCTCCATCACTTCAATCCGTCGCGTCCGCAGCAACGGTCAGGCTACTCGATCAAGTTCCGGTCTGTCTGCTCGTGTCAGATCTGGACCACACGTAACGCCGTCATCTTCTTCATCATATTTATGTGACAACCGTATAGTATAAGTTGTAACTTACGAAAATTTATACTGGTGTATGAGGCGTTACACGTTCTTTATTTGTAGCTTTGTAATTACGATGCTATCTCTGACCTGGTAGGACAAACATGCCATACCATACCTGTTTGTTACTTTGATGGGCTAAGTAGACAAGAGATCTGAAGAAATATGTAAGGGTCTCATTATTTTATTTTGAAAACCTGGCATGATGAAAAATCTTAATTATTCTTCGTCTCTTCTCTTCTCTTCTCTTCTCTTCTCTTCTCTTCTCTTCTCTTCTCTTCTCTTCTCTTCTCTTCTCTTCTCTTCTCTTCTCTTCTCTTCTCTTCTCTTCCGGCGCTTTTTTTCTACACCATGGTGGGGTCGCGAGTGCGATACGTGTCGCACGTGTGGACAGTTTCATGGCTGGATAACCTTCCTGACACCAAATTTGTAAGAAGGGATATATTGATAAATGCGAGTTTGTATGGTGGTTTGTAGTTTAGTACGTTTTGTGCGAATGAATAGGAGTATTTTAATACTTAATCAGACACCTTCTACAGAATCAAATGAGTTAACCAGGAGCGGCTAAATTCCCCGACCCGACCGGAAAGCGAATCTAGGGCCCTCTCAACCGAAGGCCTCAAATTTGACCATTCAAAAAGTCAGAAAGAAGTCGGAAACTGAAATTTGAGTTAACGTTGGTAATATTTTTTTGCTAGTGGTTTAACATCATACTAACACATCGAAGATTTTCGGCGACACAGGAATTCCGAAGGGCTGATTTTTTGAATGGAAGTGGTCATGGCCTTAATTAAGGTACAGTCCCACTATTTGCTTGGTGTGAAAATGAAAAAGGGTAGGACTCTGATTAATATTAAAAGGAAATGGTTGCATATTTGAACTTTCCCGTAGAATATCACTACCATCACAGTTTCAGTACTTAAAGTGACTTACTCCAGTTGCGATCAATATCCTTATGTCCATTTTCTTATATTTTATGTAATTCTAAAAAATAAATAGATCAGTGATTAATACGCAAATATTTTGAAAACTATTACCAGATATTACAGATATAAGGTAGTTTGTGGACCGTTGGTAAATTCCTACGAACGACTGGGATGTTTTAAACATTTAAAGATTAATACACTGAACTGGAATACAACCATTATTTCTTTTCTTACTATTATATTCTCCACCTTCGCCAACGGTAATTCTTAAGTATAAAATAATTGCCGGAGATAAGCACTATAGGGAGGTGATATTTCACATGTCTGTGATGACTGGATATATAAAAACTCACGATAATACGACTTGTTCTGAACTCTAGGCGAGGTGTAACGGACAACGCCCCTGCGTCGCGTTCCATTCGCTGAGAGAATGTACCTCGCTGTCTAAGCAACTTGTCTCCGTACTGACAATCCTGTTACTCATGTTATTAAACATCCAGTGACTTGTATTTTGCAGTTTCATTCTGCTTTTAACAATTGATGTCCTTGGATTGTACTGATTTAAAAAATATTTTTGACAATGGGGTCATTGTCCTCACATTTAAAAATTATTTTCTACCTCTTTTTACTTATTTGTAGACTTCCACACATTATTATTATTATTATTATTATTATTATTATTATTATTATTATTATTATTATTATACCGATTTTCTCACTCCTCATTCGCGTCATATGTACGAAAGGTGTAGCTCATTTGTCTCTGTTTTACGACCGGATGCCCTTCCTAACGTCACCCTATATGTAGGGATACTTTCAGTTTTCCGTATTTCTGTGGTAGTTGGTAGTGTAGTGTGTGGGGTGTGCAGGTAAAGGAGTGTGTTGGAATAAACACAAACGCCCAGTCCCCGATATAGGGAAATTAACCACACACGATTAAAATCCTCTTCAGGGAATCTAACCCGGGGCATTCTGAACTGAAGGCCTGGACGCTGAGACCATTCAGCTGAGGAAACAGGGAAATAATAATAATAATAATAATAATAATAATAATTTCGTGTGGCTATTTCTAGCCGAGTGCAGCTTTTAAGGCAGACCCTCCGATGAGGGTGGGCGGCATCTGCCTTTTGTAGGACACTGCGTGTTATTGTGGTGGAGGATAGTGTTATGTGTGGTGTGTGAGTTGCAGGGATGTTAGGGACAGCACGAACACCCAGCCTCCGTGCCACTGGAATTAACCAATGAAGGTTAAAATCCCCGACCCGGCCGGGAATCGAACCCGGGACCCTCTGAACCGAAGGCCAGTACGCTGACCATTCAGCCAACGAGTCGGACATAATAATAATAATAATAATTCAGGGCTGCCGATAGTGGGATTCGAACCTACTATCTCCCGGATGCAACCACGGACAAAATACTTTCTAGTGAATTCTAGTATTTGCTAAATGAGCTATACGTTAGCCGCACGATTCATGCGTGACTCACGAAACATACTATTTCAAGCCACTATAGTTTACAAACACTTAAGGGATAATAGAAAGCTTTTCTCCGGAACAAAGAACTACTTAACATACAGAATGACTTTTAGGCCAATAACAATGACTGATGACCAACAACATTACCGTACATTAAGGGCGTTAAAGAAGAATTATTCCATGTGACTACGTGAAATCTTAAACGATATCAAGGAATGAACATCATGACCGCTGTCAGATTTGAAACTCCTTATCCGTGCCGAAGGAAAGTAAAACGTTATAAATATTTGCACTGTAATAGGCTGCCTTTGCATGTGAGACCTAGTGTTTACTATGTCTTCTCGTATGGGCTTGAACAAATTTGTTACTTTCCCTTGCACGTATCTGCCTCATACTTGGCTTTGATAGTACGAAAGTGACTGCGGTTAGAGCTGTGCTAGCAATGCCATTCCTTATACAGTCATGCCTTGTTTATGAACGGTGTGACATTGTCCCTCAGGGGGTCGGTTGATGCAGGTATTTCAGCGAAATTGGCAGACTGGTATTTGTTAGCAACTTCCGGCTCGGTGAGGAAAGCCACAGGAAACCACCTCACTGTTCATTTCCTTGAAAGTCTCCTCAGCGACGCCTAGACCAACTACAATAGCTGTTGAGTGGTCCAAACAGTCTTCGGGCTAAGCACTCAACAAAACTACTGCAATAGATAAAGGAAAGGAAAAACGTTTGACAGAAGGATCAAGAAGAGTAGGGTGTATAAGTAGTGTAGTATAAAGTAGTGTGTATAAGAGTGGATAAATTACTGGCAGGAAGTGTCTATGATTCCTTTCATTTCATTTTTTCACTTACCACTGATCTGCATTTAGGCTGTCGCCCAGGTACCAGATTCCCTATAAATTGTTTATCTAGTCTTTTCTTAATTGATTATCAGCTTCTGTACTAGCTAATGGCGTGGCGAGATGTCTCTTAAAGACTTTTCATTGTCCTAGGCAGACTTGGCTCTAACACTCCAACATTCCAGACCCTAATTTTTCTTCTTATAAACGAATATTTTCCACAATGTACCCTCTTGAATTCCAACTTTATCTTCATATTATGATCTTCCATACCTTTGATGAAATTTCCACTCAAACTTATTCGTCTACTAATGTCATTCCACGCCATCTCTCCACTATCAGCTCAGAACATACCGCTTAGTCGAGCAACTCGTCTCCTTTTATCCAAGTCTTCCCAGCACCAAACTGTAACATTTTCGTAAAACTACGCATTCGCCAGTAATCATCCAGAAGAAATCTATAGCGAAGATGTATGAATAAATAAATAAATAAATAAATAAATAAATAAATAAATAAATAAATAAATAAATAAAGATAGAAAGAAAGAAAGAGAAAAGAAAGGAATTATTTTTTTGTCTTTCTGGTGGAGTGGTTGGTTATCCCATTGTACTTCCACTTACAATATCACCATCATGACCACGGCCGAAATCACATTTTAACAGTTGTCTTATACAATAAAATGTGTAATATCAGCAAGTTTGTACACTTTGGATGACAAGAATGAATGAATACTATCTCGTGCTGCTTTCCTCTATGATCTTTTCCAGTTCTCGAATCAAGAATCCAGGTGAGAGTGCCATACACTGTAACCATAGTCTAACTGCGATCTTACATCTTTACCACAACCCCTAAATACCCACATAACCATACGAAGTGATCTATAACCTTTATTTACAATCACGTATATTTGATTACACCAATGAAGATGTTTCCTTATGTAACACCTAAGTACTTACAGTAATCCTCATGAGGTAGTCTACAGTCACTCCATCAACACAGTAATTAAAACTGAGATGACTTCTTCTCTTAGTAAAACTTACAAGCTGGCTCTTCACCCCGTTTATAAACATACCATTGTCTGATGAACATCACGCAACTTCGCCAAGATCTTTTAACAGTTACTCTCAATCCTGTAACTTCCTTATTACTATACACTGTGCAACATAATCCCCCGTGCCGTGTGGGCCCTTAGCATAGTTTTACATTGTTTGCACTTAACGTGTATTGGACTCCTTAGTTTCATCTCCATCTGCTAGCTTGTTCATTTCTGTCCGGGACATTATTAGGTTGCAAGTCCTGCGATGTCCATTTATTCACATTTCATGCTCTTCTGTTTATGTTACCAGTACCCCCATTCTTCCTCTTTTCTCTCATGATTAGAATTAATACTGAGTTTCTCCTTAAAGCAATGCACCTACTGTAAAGACGTTCCAAAACTCGGCGAACATAAGCGGCCTAGTTTAGTAATTCATAATTTAAAGTGTTTCTGCAGGTCAAATCTGACACCAGTAAATATGTGTCGGTGTCCTTGTATTTCGCTCAGAAATAACATGATACAGTATGAGGATAACATTTTCTGGTTTATGATAGGTCTGCCAGTCTCATAAACTCAAATGGCCATGTCTTTACAAGTTCCACAGACCAAGGCCTGCTGAAAGACGACTATTAGATACGGGACACGGCTAGGGGACGCCACAATTAGTACTTTTTCCCCCCAGAAATTATTGATCACGGAGACTCTACTGAATTTGGCATTATTTGCAGTTGTTTCTGGCTGATCGGTTTCATTATCATTATTACATGATAACCCCGACGATATTGTTACGAGGCCTGGGGTATCTTTCATGGCATTTCCCATTCCTTTCTTGATACCTTCATTTGTAGAAGGGTCAGATCTCTCCCCAGTTCTTCTATAATAAGAGTTAAAAGGAGATGATTACCTCAACACAGTTCAATCAATCAATCAATCAATCAATCAATCAATCAATCAATCAATCAATCAATCAATCAATCAATCAATCAATCAATCAATCAATCAATCAATCAATCAATCAATCAATCAATCAATCACTACTATAGAATTGTGAGGAGCATAATTCATTCACAAAGGCTTGCCGTCCGAATGCTGAAAACCATCGCAGCCTATAGCGAAGATGTATAAATAAATAAATAAATAAATAAATAAATAAATAAATAAATAAATAAATAAATAAATAAATAAATAAATAAATAAATAAATAAATACATAAAGATAGAAAGAAAGAAAGAAAGAAAGAAAGAAAGAAAGAAAGAAAGAAAGAAAGAAAGAGAAAAGAAAGGGATTCTTTTTTTCTCTTTCTGATGGAGTGGTTGGTTATCCCATTGTACTTCCACTTACAAAATCACCATCATGACCACGGCCGAAATCACATTTTAACAGTTGTCTTATACAATAAAATGTGCAATATCAGCAAGTTTGTACACTTTGGAAGACAAGAATGAATGAACGAGTATAATTTAGTTTTAAAGTTATACTATCACACTCCTACTTGGAGGTACTATCTGGTAAGAGGAACATGCAAATATGAACCTCGTTCGCGATGCCCACATACTGTACCTTTATTGATCTTAGAACCTTGGAGAATCTATACAAATCCGTTCCATTTTCCTTCCTATGATTCCGCTTAATCATTGTTAGCGTAGTATCCTCTTCCGTTCTGTCACAGAAGCTGTCTCGTTATGTCCCGTCTCACCCACCTATTCACAATACTGCCCACACCAACCTGCTTCAGAGCAGAAAGGTGAGCGAATTGTACTTTAGGATGAAGTAGAATGTCGGTTTTTAAAATCTTTCGGTAAGAAAACTTTTTCTTCTAGTGGTTGACGTCGCATTAACGTATTAAAGGTTTTCGAAGACGGTGGTAGGACTGAGAAGGTAGCAGCTTTGGCCTTAATTAAGGTATCCACGAAATGCGAACTTCATGGCTGCCGACGGTAGGATTCGAACCCACCATCTCCCGAATGCATGTTCACAGCCACACGACCCTAACCGCAAGGCCAGCTCGTTCGGTAAAACAAAAACACCGGTTAAAGTCTCGGGTAAACAGGGACGGCCGTTTCTTTCTAGTACAAGTAGGTCAGTCGCATTGCCTTTTGCAAAATTAAAAAATAGCAAGTACATAAAAATATAATTAGTTACGTTTGAATAATATTTACAGCGTGTTTGGTATAACTTGTGACATGCTATTGGACTGTGGTGACACGCTGGGTAAAACTGTACAATCGGCACCACAGCATAAATTACATTACTTTGAAAAGTACATTATAAAAATCAAACAACGTATTACTTATGGTAGACTGGCGTGTTTATTGTCAAGGGCAAGGGACCTACCAAGCCGCTCCTAGATATATATTTACTTCTGTAGGAAAATATCATAAATCCTGCGATACGTTTGGCTCCACCTGCGTCAACAGTCACCACTATTGCATGGGATTTATAATATAATGGTTTTGCTCCCAGAATCAAACACAGATAGGTGTGATTGCCAATTGGGACATATTAATTGGCTAAGGCCCTCGATAGCCATTGGTATGCATCCCTGATGATTTAGATCCAGGACAATAAAATGCCTTTAAGAGATATTTCGTCACGTCAGCAGTTAGTATAGGGACTGATAATCATATAAGCAACTAAACAAGCTGCTAGCAACAGAGATCAAACTGTGGGAGTCTGCAACCCAGAAGAGCTGTCTTGCTTGAGTTGCATATTGTATCTACTGCACCTATATACAGTTCCTCGTTAAAAAAATGCGCCGAGAAATTCTTACTTGAGTCATTCAGATACTATTTTTCAGCGAATATTGTAAGCCGTTGCTCTGAAGGGCGAAATATGCAGACGTTGTCGGCACGGCTAAATACTGTACTGTATCATGGTAGACAGAGGGTCAGTGTTCCTGTCCCACTATACAAATGAAATTGTACCGTAATGAACTCAGGGATGAGAATCAAGGTAACATGCAGAATATTATACATTGATAGATGGGCGGGCTGGTGTGTATGTGCTCATTTGATTGATCTATTGCCATGTTAAACTCCGTTTCAAGATGCAATTTCGACACCGATGTTCCTTAAGATCGATAGTATTTAAAGGGACATTGAATAATAATAATTATTATAATAGTAATTATAATAATTATAATAACAATTATTATTATCCTTTTAATTTATGTAGATTTTAACAGAGGATTTCCGGAATTTTGTCCTGCAGGAGTTCTTTTAACCCTGGTGGAGGACAACAGCATAGAGCTGTCCTATTTGAACATTTTTAAAAGCCACTGACTTCAGACATGATCGAACCCTTTTGAAAATATAACGACAAGAACTAGCCGACTGAGCCATTGAGAGCAGCAGAGGTTAAATACGAATCATCATCATCATCATCATCATCATCATCATCATCATCATCCTGGCGAAATACTAACTTGAACCTGCCGATAACTACTAGCGCTCTTTCAGTAGCGATCCCGAAGGTGTAGTACAGTACGTACAGTGCGTGATACGGTTATAAAACATATTGGTAGATTGATACCACTAAATGTCGCCTACCACCGAGCAATGCAAATATACTTTTAGATAAACATAAGACTATTTGTTCAGAGTAGTTGGTTGCTTTTTATAATTTTCCTTTTCCTTTTGCCACAAGGCTTTTACCCTGATGTTAACATTTTGAAACAAAACACACTGAAAGAATTGAAGTATATCCCATAAAAATAAAGGTTTTTATACACTCCTAACACAAGAAGTAATTGACTGAAAATTTTGCAAAGTAACCGAGTACAAGCCCTGCGGAAAGGAAGTAGCATGTTATCATAGACATTCCTCCGCAAGATAATGCACGAAGGTTTATCTACATTTTTCTAATAAAAGTGTAAATTTCTATGCCTTTTGAACGAGTTTAAATCATAGCATTCCATATACATTGTCCTTAGCACTCTCGTCACTTTCCTAACTAAATTGAACTAGGAAATTTCGTAAGCATAATTTATAATGTAACAATGAATATTAAAGAGTAAAACAACAAAATATATTTTGCTACAAAGGACAGTAGCACAAGACCAGATATACCAAGTTTGAAACTGATTCTTCCGTACAGGAGAACACGAGTTTTTGTATTAATAAATATTAATTTGATGAATAATTTTTTTTTTGCTATTTGCTTTACGTCGCACCGACACAGATATGTCTTACTGCGACGATGGGATAGGAAAGGCCTAGGAAGTGGAAGGAAGCGACCGTGGCCTTAATTAAGGTACAGCCCCGGCATTTGCCTGGTGTGAAATTTGATGAATAATGATTGCATGGTAACGCGAGGCAAAGTGTGAGAAAAAATTACACAAATCGTTCATATATATTACTCTGCGGAGTCTGCAGTTGTGCAGAAATAACGTTAGGAAGCGTGAATACAGTTATATTATACGTACCTTTCTCTCTATAACCGAACTAGCTGGCGGTCCCGCGGTGTAGAGGTAGCATGCCTGCCTCTTACCCAGAGGCCCCGTGTTCCATTTCCGGTTAGGTCCAAAGACTTTAATATTACTTATCTAGACTCACAGAGCGCGCTGATGCTATGCGGAATATTGAACACTTTCGCGCATCGCCATGTTGCGGGCGCTTCAGCTTCGAATCATGGCTAGCCCGTGGTAATGTTTACAGACCCTTGCATGTTTTCGATTTGATATGAATCATGCCTGTTAGTGGATCTGTTTTAGTATTCGGAAGACAGTAGGTTCGAACCCCACTGTCGGCAGCCCTGAAGATGGTTTTTCGTGGTTTCCCATTTTCACACCAGGCAAATGCTGGGGCTGTACCTTAACTAAGGCCACGGCCGCTTCCTTCCCACTCCTAGCCCTTTCCTGTTCCAACGTCGCCATAAGACCTATCTGTGTCGGTGCGACGTAAAACAACTAGCAAAGAAAAAAAAATGTTTTAGTATTATATGTGACGGAGTGATAATATATTGTCAAATATTTTCAAGGAATGTGGGAGCTGATACATTACGGTAGCTTCGGCAATATTAGGCCTAAAGTTAGGCCTTAGGCCTACCTGTAAAATGGAAAGATATTCACGAGGGTGAATTCGTGTGTAGCCTTCATTTGTACAGGTTGCTATCGGAAGGGATCTGGTATTTCTTTTCACATGTGAGTAGAAATAGAACTGTTATAAAATAACTTTAATTTACCATAGGGCCTAATCGAGAACTAAACAGGTTATAGGGTGGTTGATTCAGAGAACGTATGGACATGAAATTTAGAATATTTAGGCTTCTTTTTTGTTTCCCTTTTTCCAATACATCGGAGATAATTGTTTAGAACTAAACAGCTGTTCTAAAAAAGGCTGCACATTTTTCACACAAACTGTGTTGCGGTATTAAAAATTTGATAAACCTAGGCATAGAATTCGTAAGATATGATTAATACAACTTGATAAAACCTTTTAATATTAGGGTAAGATATTTATTCAAATTATCAATTATCTGAAAAATTATTTATTAGTATCGTGTCTTCATTTCTCCAATTTTTCCCATTTGCTTTATAATAAAAGAATGCAATTGTTAATACGCTATTCCAGAAAGATCTTACAATATAAAGTCTAAATAAAGCTCATTACAATCTTGTCAATCCCAGTCTGCATTAAGAAACGCTAATCAAAATAACTGTCCACTATGATATAATTATTTTTGTTTGCAAGTGCTTTACTTTCAGTTTCATCTATTTTCATTCTTGTGTAAGTCATGGTGCTCATATTAGGGAAAAATTAGAACGCACTTTCAATTTTTATGTGCTCAGATAATGTTAATTCAGAATGAGTTTGTAAAAGCAGTAATATTCAAGAAGATAATATTACGAGGAGGGTTTTACATCTTAAATAATACCATTCTTACTTAAGCCTAACCGGTCGAGTTGCCCGTGCGGTTAGGACCGCGCAGCTGTGAGCTTGCATCCGGGATATAGTGGGTTCGAACCCCACTGTCGGCAGCCCTGAAGATGGCTTTCCGTGGTTTCCCATTTTTACACCAGGCAAATGCTGGGGCTGACTTTAATTAAGGCCACGGGCTCTTCCTTCTCATTCCTAGGCCTTTCCTATCCCATCGTCGCGATAACCTATCTGTGTCGGTGGGACGTAAAGCAAATTGGTAAAAATAAAACTTAAGCCTAAACTACGCAGAGAAACTCAAATTAACCCTATACATTCATTTCATTTTAAGAAATACACAATAGAAGACTACCACTAGTGTAACAAATGTCAGGCAGCATTTACCTAAATCCAAATCACACAATAATAACTTCTGCTCATCCAGTCACGTTATTTCATATCCAAACCAAATCCCATGGCACAACAGGCCCGAAAGGCCATGGCCTACCAAGGGACCGCTGCTCAGCCTGAAGGCCTGCAGATTACGAGGTGTCATGTGGTCAGCATGGTGAATCCTTTCGGCCGTTATCTCACCGTCAGGTAGCTCCGCAATTGTAACCACGTACGCTGAGCGTATCTTGAACCAGCACTCAGATCCAGGTACAAATATCTGACCTGGCCGGGGATTGAAACCGGAGCCTCCGGGTAAGAAGTAGACACGCTACCCCTACACCGCAGAGCCGGCATTTCATATTCAGAAAATGATAAAGCATGTATCTGATTGTTTTAGAATGATTTCTGCAGTCATGTACTTTTTAAACAATGTGTTCAAAGAATTGAGTAAAATTTGCTGTAGGCCTAATGACTTATCAGAGAGGAATCGTACGCTATGTACCTTTCATAGAAAGATTTTATTTCACAGGTTTCCTTTTTTGTTGATATTGAAGATTATTGTTATCGGTGCAGGAGTTTGTAAATATTTATGTGTTTTGCAGTCTGCTGAGAGACAGGCAATTTTTATCTCACGATATGTAATCATACTTAAGTTGTAGACTGCTTTTTGGACATGTCTTTTTATTTTCAATAAAGCTAAATTGTAGTGTCTAGGTTTCTCAAGAGACAGATTGTCACGTGATCCTCGTCCTTTAAGTCTGGCCTTCTTGCGATACGTACAATGTTCGAACAAATTAGTTACAAACATGACTCTTATACAGTATTAAAGTGAGCGACGTGATAATTTTCGAGGCAGTGCTAGTGTATTTTTGTAGTAGTGTATTTTTCAGTCTTCTTATTGTCTGCTAAAGTTTTTTTTTTTTTTAGGTGCGCCACCTATGGGCTATCCAAAGGATTTGTGTAGATTGTTCAGTTTTTATACAGAAATATATTTTAATATTACCACAGTCTTCATACTACGTATATTTATTGCGTGTGTACACGGTAGTCGGTGTAGGCTGTCATTAATTTTGTAGGGTGGATGTTTTCATGTGTGCGAATTTTCAGTTAAAGCACTATTCCATACGGTCTCCGCGTCAAGCTGAGGAGCGCCCGCAACATGGCGGTACGCGCATTGACATGTCTTCCCCAGTCACACGCTACTGCGCAGCCAGCGGTGTGGGGCCTTGGTTAGGTCAGGGATTTTACCTGGATTTGAGGGCTGGTTTCGAGATCAGTTCTATCTGATTGCAATTGAGAAGCCATCTGACGGTGTGATAGCAGTCGCAGTCTAGAAAGCCAAAAATAACGGCCGAGAGGATTAGTCATGCCGACGGCACGACACCTCGTAATCTGCAGAAAGAGCACGATATGATGATATTCCAATTATCCTGTGAAATGAAGTTATTTACTTTTGTCACTGGACGAAGTAACTGAAGATCAACCATTTTGTAGAGGTGTTGTCTTTGATCCAATATCGAAGTATATTTTCTATGTCCTGGATACTCTTTTAAATGCCCCCTTGTACTTCGTCGAGGTTTCTTGGTCAGCATCAGAACGCACATACCCCCAATGTGGAATAACTTTCATTTATAGGGTATGGATTTAAGTGAGTTTTTTTTTTTTCAAATAAGGGAACATTTGAGACCATTTAGGCTGTCTAAATGTCAATTTCGATGTTCCGTTTTGCTCTACTGTATGGAGAAATAAACCGGACTTCCACTTTTTGGGATGTGAGGAGCATCGAACAGCAAAAATATCTTCAGAAGTTCTAAAGCAAATTCACGTGCTCGTTTCGATTGCAGTGAACTTAAATACAATAATTTAGTAGCAATAACTTAAGGGTTCACATAAGGAGCAGGTTGTAAGTCAGATTTGTTTATCCTTGTTTATTAAAATCTTTTGATAAATTACAATAGACCGGGCGAGTTGGCCGTGCGCGTAGAGGCGCGCGGCTGTGAGCTTGCATCCGGGAGATAGTAGGTTCGAATCCCACTATCGGCAGCCCTGAAGATTGTTTTCCGTGGTTTCCCATTTTCACACCAGGCAAGTGCTGGGGCTGTACCTTAATTAAGGCCACGGCCGCTTCCTTCCAACTCCTAGGCCTTTCCTATCCCATCGTCGCCATAAGACCTATCTGTGTCGGTGCGACGTAAAGCCCCTAGCAAAAAAAAAAATACAATAGGCCGGGTTATGATACTCTGACTGACAGAGCAAATGCAACACCAAGAAGGAGTGGTCAGAACTTTATGCCAATTGCAGGGTAGACTGACGTCACTGAGGTATGCTCATGATGTGAAATGCGCCGCTGTGCTGCGCACGTAGCAAACGATAAATGGGACACGGCGTTGGCGAATGGCCCACTTCGTACCGTGATTTCTCAGCCGACAGTCATTGTAGAACGTGTTGTCGTGTGCCACAGGACACGTGTATAGCTAAGAATGCCAGGCCGCCGTCAACGGAAGCATTTCCAGCTGACAGACGACTTTACGAGGGGTATGGTGATCGGGCTGAGAAGGGCAGGTTGGTCGCTTCGTCAAATCGCAGCCGATACCCATAGGGATGTGTCCACGGTGCAACGCCTGTGGCGAAGATGGTTGGCGCAGGGACATGTGGCACGTGCGAGGGGTCCAGGCGCAGCCCGAGTGACGTCAGCACGCGAGGATCGGCGCATCCGCCGCCAAGCGGTGGCAGTCCCGCACGCCACGTCAACCGCCATTCTTCAGCATGTGCAAGACACCCTGGCTGTTCCAATATCGACCAGAACAATTTCCCGTCGATTGGTTGAAGGAGGCCTGCACTCCCGGCGTCCGCTCAGAAGACTACCATTGACTCCACAGCATAGACGTGCACGCCTGGCATGATGCCGGGCTAGAGCGACTTGGATGAGGGAATGGCGGAACGTCGTGTTCTTCGATGAGTCACGCTTCTGTTCTGTCAGTGATAGTCACCGCAGACGAGTGTGGCGTCGGCTTGGAGAAAGGTCAAATCCGGCAGTAACTGTGGAGCGCCCTACCGCTAGACAACGCGGCATCATGGTTTGGGGCGCTATTGCGTATGATTCCACGTCACCTCTAGTGCGTATTCAAGGCACGTTAAATGCCCACCACTACGTGCAGCATGTGCTGCGGCCGGTGGCACTCCCGTACCTTCAGGGGCTGCCCAATGCTCTGTTTCACCAGGATAATGCCCGTCCACACACTGCTCCCATCTCCCAACAGGCTCTACGAGGTGTACAGATGCTTCCGTGGCCAGCGTACTCTCCGGATCTCTCACCAATCGAACACGTGTGGGATTTCATTGGACGCCGTTTGCAAACTCTGCCCCAGCCTCGTACGGACGACCAACTGTGGCAAATGGTTGACAGAGAATGGAGAACCATCCCTCAGGACACCATCCGCACTCTTATTGACTCTGTACCTCGACGTGTTTCTGCGTGCATCGCCGCTCGCGGTGGTCCTACATCCTACTGAGTCGATGCCGTGCGCATTGTGTAACCTGCATATCGGTTTGAAATAAACATCAATTATTCGTCCGTGCCGTTTTTTTTTTCCCCAACTTTCATCCCTTTCGAACCACTCCTTCTTGGTGTTGCATTTGCTCTGTCAATCAGTGTACTTTTTCTGGTATGAGAGTTTGTGGCAAACTTCACATAATGCCAATGAAAATATCAATTACATGTTTTGGAATCATAATAGTATTACTTGGGAGCATAAATCATTTTCGGCCACTATGACGGCAGGATCTATCAACAAATTATGATGTTTCAAACTAATCTTCTTATGGTCGTTGAACATCCTCTGCACCTACTTCCCTGATATCGTGTTTTTTCTAATTACATTATGCCGCGACGAAGTACAGAATTTTCCAGCTGTGACGACTGCTTTTCCACTTCCTCGATAACCTCAATATACTTTTTCCACGGTCTTTTTCCAGAGAATCCTCTCGGTTTCCGTAAAGCTTATCCAGCGTGATATAAACCACTTCTTTAAAATAATCACAATCGATTAATGGGAGAGAACATTATCAATTAGATAATATCGTATTAGAATTATCAAACACGTGTGTTCTGTTGCCCGACATTGTTATGCACTGGTGAAGAAGAAATTAAGGCTCATCAAAGGAGAAGAGGACAGAACTTTTACGATATGGCTGCCGGTTTTAGAATAATTATAAAGTGTCTGGAAGTCCAATTAGTATTTATGTACGTTTTACAATTAGACGTAATTCATCAGGCGTATCACAGAAGGCAGTAATTTTATAGCCCAAATGAGTAACCAATATTTTTCTGCAAAACGTGGACTTTTTATAACAGGGCTGTGCAACGGTTCAAATCCCGTTACAAGGTAATATCTGTATTGTTATTATTATTATTATGATTATTTCATATGTGATATTATTATTATTATTATTATTATTATTATTATTATTATTATTATTATTATTATTATTATTATTATTATTATTATTATTATGTCCGTACTATTATTATTATTTTATCTGTGAGATTACTATTATTGTGTTATAATTATTATTCAATTCAATTCTGCAACGCTTGTCGCTTGCGTGATTGTAGTTAAATGTATGCATATGTACGTGTGTGTAGTTTAACACTATAAACATGTACAGTAAAGAGTTGCTGTATATCAGATGTGGATATGACATTGCTCAATTGTGCAATATTGCTGTAGAAAATGCAGAGTCATCGCTACGTCATGGCTACGTCATTGTGCTTGTTTAGCGATGCGCACACGGTCTTGGAATTACCTAGGGAGCCCCGGGCGATTTCGCTTTAGTGTGTAATATTTGTCGCGAAGTGGGAGTAGATCATAGTTATTTCT
Organism: Anabrus simplex; assembly: GCF_040414725.1. Taxonomy (NCBI): domain Eukaryota; kingdom Metazoa; phylum Arthropoda; class Insecta; order Orthoptera; family Tettigoniidae; genus Anabrus; species Anabrus simplex. The sequence goes on along the minus strand of NC_090265.1, from coordinate 459,470,993 downwards.
GGAGATTACGTAGGTGCGTCAACCAGCCTATATAAGGTGGCTGCATATTGTAGCGTCAGTCATTATTCTACTGGAAGGAGAGGCCACAGTTGGTCATTAAGTGAACGAGAGGGAGAAGACTCAGTGAGCCATTAGTCATTGGTCATTGAGAGAGTGAGGTCACAGTTGGTCAGTCACTTAGTTGAAGATACGAACGGGAAGGCTTACCACGAAGTCATAGAAGGATAGACTTGCAATGAATTCATACAGTGCAGACTTACCAAGAAGTCATATAATGTGGAGAAGAAGCAGTCACAGGGATGCATCATCAAGTTAGGCGTGACACATCTACAATAAACACCAGATCAAAAGGAATACGTCGCAATTGCACTCAAAGTGTTGAAGGTACAGTCAAGTGAACCAGGGAGGGATATATTTCGTATAAAATTGTTAAATGCCCTGTCAAGAAGAATTCAAATTCATGCCTAGTTTCTTTCAGTTGTAATGTCATAATTTCATATTCTCATCTGTTTTATCGCAACAAGACTTACTATTTTTTATATAAAATTTCAAGAATATATTTTGTTCTATCAAGTTAATCTTTCGTTTCATTTGTACAGTAAAATTTCTTAACCTCAAATTTAATGGGGAAACCGAACGCCAATCTCCTTTTCCCAGGACTTATATGGTATGTTGTCAAAAGTAAGCCTATTACACCACACCCTAGAGATAGTCAAGATTCTCATTCTATTATTGCTGCACTGAGTGGTAGCTGGCGCCCTTCAAATAACCTATGTGTAAGTAAGCAGGTAAGAAGTAAGTGTGAGTACAAGGTCCGATGATTGTGTATTTTATTTACTGAATATTAATTTTAATATTTTTCATTTTAAATGCAGTTTTATATGTTTCAAAAGATAGTCAGAGAGTTAGGAACTTTTCAGCTGATCGTACGATTATCGTGCGACATCGATAAAGTTAACAGGAGAACATCCTTTCAGAACTTAACTCTAAATAAATACCGAGAAAGCTCAGAATATATTTCTGTCGCCAAAGGAAGAGCATTGGAAACCATGAAAGTATAGACTGCATATAGTGACTTAAGTACCGAAAATCAAATAAAAAATAATTCGAGAGTTCAATATACTGTACATGCTTCCAGCCAGCAACCGATACTCGTGTATGTCATAAGACATTATTTCTGGAATTTTACTTGAAACAATATGCATTCAGGTCATAAGAATACTTGAGAATATGATAAAATATCACTCCCGAGTAATCTACAAGTGTTTCCACAATTTTCAACTCCTGTCAAATGGCAGAAGGTTGGTGGTTCCCAATGAACGTGGCAGAAATTCAGAATCTGTCAAAGTGTTTCATATTTTTGCTTTCGACAAAGTTGTTTGTGTGTTCGAAGATTTCAGAGGCTTCTTGTTGCGGCCAATCGTAATCGTGTACGGCGGCTGATACGGATAAAGGTAATAGTTATTCTGCCCGAAGGCAGGTCCGAAACTCCGCAGAGGTCTTCCTGAGCCGGAGTTTACGTGCGGTAGGGTGGCCAGTTCCTTTCCGCTCCTCCATTCCCTTTCACCCTCCCCCCACCAACAGCGCGTGGCAACCCATCCAACTCCTGACCACGCCCAATGTTGCTTAACTTCGGAGATCTCACGGGATCCGGTGTTTCAACACGGCTACGGCCCTGATACAGATATAATTGAAAATGCCAAATGCATTCCTTCCCTCTACAAAGCGATGACAGTGTTGCCACTACCTTTCTTTGCAACCCTCGTAGCATAGTTCTCTCTCACTCCTTTTTAACGACCTTATCCTAATCTTATGCCTTTGCTGGCGAGATGTAGTGTTTACAGTGCGCTATGTCTTCTGGTATGCGTTATATCATATTTGTTACTTTCATTGACCTGTCTCAGTCTCATTCTTGGCTTTGACAATATGAAAGTGACTGAGGTATGAGTGATGCTAGTAATACCATTCCTTATGCAGCCAGTCTCTGTTATGAATGGTGTGAAAATATCGCTCATAGGGTCGGTTGGTGCATGCATGTCAGTGGGCTTGGCAGACTGATATATAATAGCAACGGCTGGCTCGGCGAGGAAAGCAACGGGAAACTACCTCACTCCTCATTTCCCTAGTACGCCTCTTCAGTGACGCCTAGACTATGTATGACAGCTGTTGGCGGCGCTGCAGAGGATCAAACCAGCCTTTGGGCTGAATACCCAACATATATACATCCTAATCTTATTCCTCTTCTTTTTCTACCGCTTTTCCCACATCTGTGGGGTCGCGGGTGCGAACTGCGTCGCATGCGTGGATTTGGCCCTGTTTTACGGCCGGATGCCCTTCCTGACGCCAACCATTCAGCCAACGAGTCGGACTAATGACCTTATCTTAATCTATCTCGTAAAGTATTGGCCACTCCTACTTAGAAACATCGAGGCTACTTAGTATTCCGGCTGTAGTAATAAGTACAAAAGAAATTCTAACAATGTATTTCTGCTGAATGGTATCACAGACCGAATATTAATAAGCATGATTTCCTCCAGTCTAGCTCACCATTTCGAAATAATGTAATAAACATTTCTAATTACTTGACAGCTGCATAACTTGTCTTGCAGTGCGGAAGTATGTATGCTTAGCGTCAAATTAATTTGTTTAGACTGAGAAATTAATTAATCCAAATCCGAAAGTTCATTAGACCGAGCGAGATGGACATGCAGTTAGGGTTGCGCAGCTGTGATCTTGCATTCGGGAGATAGTGGGTTCGAATCCAACCGTTGGCAGCCCGCAAGATGGTTTTCCGTGGTTTCACATTTTCACACCAGGCAAGTGACAGCGCTGCACCAAGGACACGGCCATTTCCTTCCCAATCCTAATACTTTCCATCCCTCCGTCGCCAAAACCCATCGATATATTAGTGCGATATTAAATAAGTAGCAGAAACAATTAAGTAGATATTAACTATTTCTTCTTCTTTTCCTTCCTGGCCTTTTACAAAGTATTTGCGTCTGTATCGTGTGTGTCTTAAGCCTAGTTTTACTGTCAAGCGCCCTTCCTGACCCCAACCCTATTAGGAGGGATGTTTTCGCTACTGTGTTTTAGTTGGTAGTGTGGTATGTTGTATAGAATTGAAAATGAGTATTAAAACGAACACAAACACCCAGCCGGCGAGCCAGAGGAATGTACCAGACGCGACTAAAATCCCCAACCAGGTCGGGAAGTATTTACGCACTCCTACAGTATAATGCATTTAAGATTCAGTTTCCTTTACACATTAGCATAGGAAAGTGAACACAACGAACGTTGTTCTCATGAACTGCATATCCATGTGTAACTGGGAGGCGTGACCGGTATTAAGAATGATAATAGATCGGAAGAGCATTGTGGGATATGACGTATTGCTCGCGCATCTTCGCCACGTCGACGGATCTCCTGCTTGAGGAATCTCAAAAACTTCCATTAAATTCTTAAATCGAACTGATCTGAAATGTCACGAAGTAATCTCAAATCGCCATGATGATAGCCAATTTCCTGAAAGGATAAGGGAATAGACATAATAATAATAATAATAATAATAATAATAACCCTAGACCCATTAAGTAGAGAGTAAATATCCTGTGTGTTGACGTTTGAAAGATGACCTAGGCATAATTGTCTTTAACATGTCTGATAATGTTCAAGATGCATGCTGCACCTACGATGAAGAAATGGCAGTACAGTTTAGTGGTGTGTGAAGAGATTTTCAGAATTTTCCTGTTGTGAGATTCTCATTTGAGCCTTTGAGAATTTCACAAATCTGGATCTAGACAATATGGTGTAGCTGTAAGTATGGCGCTCAGCAGTAAACACAGGTCTTGATGTTGCCTTCTTTTTATTAGCGGTCGTATTGATAGTTGGTGAAGGTACGGAATGTCATCTCTGATTTAGCGAATTGCTATTATGCAGTGCACGTTGCATATCCAGACATTATCTTGGATTATTCCGGTACTTTGTCGGTTAAGTCTTCGGTCCGAAGGCTGGTTCGATCCTCAAGTAGCACCACTAAAGGTCATGCGGTTTTTGTGAACTTCAAAAGGGAATGATGGAAGTAATTTGCCTTTCATTTCCTCACTGGACCAGAAATTGCTTTGTGGCACCACTAACCCTTTGTTACTTAACACCTTGCACTATACTCAGATGCACAAATCGTGCTTCAAATGTCTTTCCTCTGCACTACACGGACCTTACCAACTTCCATACTGCCACAGCCGTAAATGAGACTGAGATTTCAATAGCTTTGTTCTGCGCACAGTTGCAAACATACTACTCTACATCTTGTATCTCCTTATTAAAGTAGCATCGTACGAAAAGGAAGCGTTTGTGTGGTGGGGTACTGCACTTGAGAAACGGCCTGTATTTGATTGTATCAGTTTACCGGTCGTGGAAAGAATATATTTTGAGGAGAAACAATTGGTATCACGGGGCTCCTTGGAGCCAATCACTTCGCTGAGAACGTCAACGAACCGTTCCTTGTCATGGGAGAATATCTTCCACTTGAGCGAACCGTTTGGCAGGGCTCTTTCATCACGCTACGGGGACGATATTGCAGACAAGACATTGATCGTGTTCCTTCACCTGAGATTCACTTGAATCAATTTGAAGTGAAGAGTCTACACACAAAAATGTATAGTACTCGGTTCCTCAGTAGCCAAATATAGAAGTCATAAACAGACTTCGGAGTTCCAGTAAAAAGCTATCAAAAGTAACTTTAAGTAAAAATATAAATTGAATGATACTATATAAATGGTCTTAAAGAAATGAAATGTTTATATTGTTATTGTAATTCATATTACTAGTAATGCCTAGATTAAGTGGTTTTGTAGATCAGCGATGGCCCAACTGGCGGCCCGCGAATTGATACAGGGTGACCCGAAAGCTTATTAACATTTAATGAGGCAATACTCCATGGAATATTAGAGGTATAGAGTTAATAATTGACACACATGATTGGCATGACATGCGGTTTTATTGACACTAAAATAAAGTACACAAAATGACCAACATATGGAGTTGGACAGCAACATGTCAGGTACAAATGGCTACAAATTCTTGACATGACATCGGGTTTTCTTGACGCCAACAACGAGTGCACAATCAGGCCCACAGATGGCGCAGGACAACAACACGTCAGTGGTGCCACATGAGACCCGTGTACGGTATAAAAGGTGCTGTCGTGAGAGAGGGTGTCAAATGCGCCTGCGATCACGGCATGTTACGTTACCAGAAAAGGCACTGTTAGTGAAGCATTATTTAGTTTATTTTGGTGTCAATAAAACCCCCATGTCATGCCAATCATGTGTACCAATGATTACCACTCTACCTCCAATATTCCGATTTTTTTAAATTTGCTACTTGCTTTACGTCGCACCAACACAGATAGGTCTTATGGCGACGATGGGACAGGGAAGGGCTAGGAGTGGGAAGGAAGTGGCCGTGGCCTTAATTAAGGTACAGCCCCAGCATTTGCCTGGTGTGAATATGGGAAACGACGGAAAACCATCTTCAGGGCTGCCGACAGTGGGGTTCGAACCCACTATCTCCCGAATACTGGATACTGGCCACACTTAAGCGACTGCAGCTATCGAGCTCGGTCCAATATTCCGTGTGAAGTATTGCCTCGCAAATATTAACGGACTGTTGAGTCATCCTGTATATTACGGCCCCGAGGAGTCTGTGGGTTACTTTTGAAAATCATAACATAATCACTGTATCGACGTAGTATTATTAGAACGCTTTACAAGTTTACAGTGTTTTGCAGTAGTCTGCAACATTCTGACTATGCTGAATATTTTTCAAGCACCTACACATGTGAGGCAGCGTTTTTCTGAATGAAACAAGTAAATTCTAGGAACAGGAACAGACTTTCAGATAGCGTGTTGACACACAGTCTTCGAGAGACAACCTCACAATTAGAAGTGGATTTTTAATCATTGGTTTCTCTTATTCAGAAGTCACAATCTTCTTCTTAAACTGTGTGTGTAGAAGGACGTGAGTAATTACTTAAGGACCATAAAACTATGTTTCGCAAGATTTCGATGCTCATTCCTACAGAAAGATAATTTTGTAGTGAATATTGACGCATTTCTAGGCATCTACCACTGTTTAATCCATATAATATGTATTTTTCCTTCTGTATGGATAAAAAGACTTAATCCATAACTGGGTCCCTGATATATTAAATTTGGTCCTCTATATGAATTAAGCTAGCCAACCGAGCGAAATAGCTGCGTCGTAAGCACCATGTAACTGCTAGCTTGCATTCTGGAGGAGTACGGCTCGAACTCCACCAGCGACAGCCCTGAAGACCGTTTTCCTCAGTTTCCAATTTGTCTAGTGTATGACAAGATATTATGAAATGACATTCAATTTGTTCTATCTCACTTGCGAGATTGCTTGGAATGCTGATCCGTCTTCTTGTTTAAATATTCCAGCACATTTACTTGCCTTGGGTGTGTATTCCTAGGATTTTCCTGATATAATTCTTTGGGATTACGAAAAAAAGCCATATCCTGTTTCCAGTCACTCGACCGTGTCAGGAATAAATAAAGCCCCCACTTGGTGGCGAGGGTAGGAATTGTGCCGGCTGCCGAAGTCTGTCGCACTCCTGTGCCCGATGATTGACAACTGACAAATTAAATAAAATGATATTGGAGAGTGTTGCTGGAATAAAAGATGACAGGAGAAAACCGCAGTACCCGGAGAAAAACCCGTCCCGCCTCCGCTTTGTCCACCTCAAATCTCACATGAAGTAACCGCGATTGGAATGGCGGAACTCAGCGGTGAGAGGCCGGCGTGCTGCCGCTTGAGCCACGGAGGCTCACCTCTTTATTCATATATCATTTCAATTTCCAATTGCCTTTCTCAACATTAATATAATTTAATAAGTCTGCTAAAGAAATTTAAAACTTTACGCACAGACTTAGGTAAGGGAGGAGTTTGATAAAGGACATCACTAACAAACGAGATACACATGGTGATTCAAAACAACTCCGACAGTGCTTAGTATTGCACCTGTCTCAGGCTTGACAAAGTGCTGAATATAACATTTAATTTGACAAAGATATCATTGGATGGAGATATTCTGGATAAAGAACTTCGAAAAATCAAATCCGGGCATCTAAGTCCCCCCTCCCCACTTTCAAATGGCACATCGGCTACGCCTAAGAGCATACGGGTCAGTGGTTCTGTTCGTTAAATAAACGTGGGCACTTATTCTAAATATATTGAAAATGAAATGAAATGGCGTATGGCTTTTAGTGCCGGCAGTGTCCGAGGACATGTTCTGCTCGCCAGGTGCAGGTCTTTCGATTTGATACCCGTAGGTGACCTGCGCGTCGTGATGAAGATGAAATGATGATGAAGACAACATATCCAGCCAGCCCCCGTGTCAGGAAAATTAGCCAATGATGGTTAAAGTTCCCCGACCCTGCCGGGAATCGAACCCGGGACCCCTGTGGCCAAAGGCCAGCACGCTAACCATTTAGCCATGGAGCCGGACAATATATTGAAAGTAGGGTGCGGTACTATAGTAAAAGGAATACGCTAATCTACTAAATGATAACAATGGATTCTTCCCTATTCAAAAATACTATTTTAATTACTGAGAGAGTCACACGAAAATTTTACATACACGAGAAATGCCATATTATTGCCTGCGTGGCAATTTTAAACACTGAAATTTATCATATGGGTAATGCCGTTAAATGCTTGTATCAGTTAGTTGATCACTTCTGAATCTCATTCTGGCATTACCATATCGACTTATTAACACTGCATGTACACACTTAATTACTAATCAATAGGGATCTGTACCTTCATACTGATATCACGTGGGTACCCACTATGTTATTATACAACACAAATTTATATGAAAAGGATGGCATTCTCGCGAGGAAACAATAATATTTTGTAGTATCGTCGTTGTGTACTGACATAACGATGAAAGATCATTCCCGCATATTTATCCAGTCATGAAAACCATGTCGTCGCTTGTCGCTAATAAGTTCTACATTATCAATCACATTAATTATACATCACACTATCGAATATACTCATTTATCCGGGGTAATAACTTATTCTATTATTTACAAAGCGGACACACGACGTTGGTTAGCCTGTAACTACCCTGTTCTTGTGTGCCTGGAGGGCAGCTTAAAGGTGGAGTTCGGTGTGGCCTTTGAATAGGCTTGAATTTGGAGAGCGGGTTGCTCTTTCTTAAAGTTGATTTGCGGTGTGCCTCGAGGAGGCCTTACTGGGTAATTGGGAGCGAGTGCTCCTTGGCTTGACTGGGGTTTTCTGCCCCTTTGTTGAACATTGTAGATAGGTAAAGTTGAGCTTATAGCTCAAGGTTCATGAGTATTGGGCTCGAAGCCCAAATCTTGTAACAACTGTAATTGTACCTTCTTAATTTATTGATCTGCTATGTGGAACCTGTTATATTCTGTGATTTATTTATCTTGAAAAGAAAATATAACCTTTGTTAAAGTTTTAAATTAACTTTAATTTCGTAAGTGGAGACCTATTCATCCCAGCACCTTCTTTCACCTCTGCTGTTCCACAGATACCCCGGAACAATTATTATTATTATTATTATTATTATTATTATTATTATTATTATTATTATTATTATTATTATTATTATTATTATTATTACTTGAAGCGCGAAATTTGTGGGTTGGTATACAAGGGAAATCGGTGAGAATATCCAGTTCTCAAGTTAGAGCCGTGTTAATTTAACTCCACTTCCTGACGTAGGCAGTATTTGAGCGTGGCGTCTTACATCTCGCTCGGTTGTACGACAGAGAGCGCAATTCCAAGGTCTTGCTGTATTGAGAACTCTCCCTCTCGGTACGGGCAATTAGAGCTTCAACATTCGAGCACGCACAGCGTCGTTCGCATCCCGGACGGGCATAAAATGCTTGTTACAACCAAACATTTCATCGAATGATGCGGAAAACGGCATATATGTCTTGCTGGGTATCATGACATGTCTCGTAACATGGTATTGAACGGTTACAGTATGTTCTGTGGGACGGCGAAGTGACCATTTTGCAAGAGGGACTCCCATGTCTGGGAAAGCATATTTTGAGCACATGTTTGGCAACGCCTAGGATATGGGGATGAGTGAGCGTTCCACATTTCGGCAAGAAACCTACATCAACTCAACACGAATCTCCTGTCGTATATTAAATTACAAAAGGGGATCGAATTGTCGACCTCCTACTTCATTACGTGAACAACTAGCTCATGTTTCATACGTATTACAATTCGAGCAGGGCAGTCCCTAGCTCGCAAATGAAGCACGTTTGAATACATTACATTTTCTCAAGAAGTGCTTGTCCGATTTTCAAAAGAATCATGATGATGAATTTGTAATGTTTGTAGGTTAGGGCTATGTGTAGAAAACAGGAAAATCAAAGTTGGTACCATTATCTCAGAAGATTGGACGCCATGAAAAGTACTGTAAATATGTTTATGAACTTCTTTGTACAATTATTGGGAGTGCAAACATAATGTCAACATATTTAACCGTTCACGAGTTATTTGATTGGACAACTTAGCTAAATAACCTGTATATAGCAGGTAACCGGCATGACACTTGCGACGTCGTTTTATGCATTCTGCCGCGTTTGGTACAGTTCTGAAAACAATTCGTTCCTTAACCTAATCCGGGGTAAAATAACGAGATGTGTGTTTTCGGGCTATAAGGCAGCAGAAATCGTGAGCACCGTTATTAATTAATTATGGGTACCGCGAATGAACCCGTAATACCGAGTAGATACGAACACGTACTTTAGTACAGGAGGTGCACGCACAAATCAGAAACAGGTATTGTATTAGCTGGGGACTGCCTGCTGCTTTCCAAGCCTCGAAATAGCTCACTTAGCAACGGCGCATTCGGAGATATGAAAGAGGACAGGGCTCAAGAGTGCAGAGGTTCGAATTCAGCGCAAGTAACACTCTTTCTTCACCGCCAGTTCCCTGGGCGTGGCACGGTTGCATACTTAGTTTCCACAGATTAATTTGTTTATGTGGCCCTGAAAGAGGGCCGTTGATATTGTGGCATAAGGAAAGGAGCTGGGTAGGACGAAGATGGTCTATGGCTAGGACACAGGCAGCCAACATTCCAGTTAGCTACGACATACGTGTTCCAAGCTTCGCAGGCTACGCGTACAGCGGAGTGTGCCCCATTGGGACGATAACAACATGCTATGGCAGGTAGTTATGTAGCTCCGCGCGGACTCTGTCATATGCCTTCTCTATATCTACGAAACATAAATATAATGTACTTCTGCCTAATTCCCGCGTCCTATAGATTCTACAAAGGACTACGAACACATGCAAAGTTTGGCATAACGGAGTTCTAAGCTAGTTCGAAAAAAATCATTCGTCACCATTGTGTCTACTTCAGTACTGAAAGGGCGGGTAATTGAAATTCAGCGGGATATGAAAAAAATACAAAGTGGACAGTCACCTGTAAAGAAGAATAAGAAGGACAGGACGAAGAAATATGAGAATGTTAATAAGCGGGTAAAGTGCGTCGTGTTCCATTAAGGAAAATAACATCATGAGGTGTAATATCCCCCACAATTTAAGGGCTTTTGACCTCAGCTTCACCGAAACTTTTTAAAAGTTAAATAGGGCAATCTTTACATTCAAAACAGCAATATTACTGTAAACATACGTTGAAATGAAAAATGTATAGCATAATTGTCACAAATGTTCATTAAAATACATATGGTGTTATTATTTGCAAAATGTTAACATGTGCTTTATGGACTTTTGAATTTGTACTGCAGGACTGATATTACACAAACATTCTGTATTAAGAAAAAAAAAGAGGCTGCAATGTTCCCACATAATTTTCTGAATTCTTAATTACGAAAACTGAATCAGAGTTAAATTATTTTACGTTCAGTGATCGATCGTGAATTCACACTGCACCTCTGTCTTGGGAATCTTGGTGTTGGGTGATGCAGAACTATACATGAAAAAATCAAACATTATATAGAGCATTGCCCTCACGACTGCAGACGTAGACAAGTCAGGGCCCGCCTCATACAAAGGCCAGAGGATGCAATGAATGGAGACGAACATTGGAGCTAGTGGAGAAACTGATTTACTGGCCACCGTATCTCCTTAGCGTGCAGGGGATCAAAGATACCGCTCCCTACCGTGACGGAATAAGATGTCACTCTTGTCTCATAAACCAGCTAAATACAATAGATTTTATTTGAGCAAGTTCTGAATAGGTGGCATTCTCCGGAGTCGATCTACATTCAGTTCTCATGTAGGATAGCAGGTTAGGTTAGGTTAGGTTAGGTTGCGGTTGAATTTGGCGCAGTCACTGAACATTTAAGCGGGTTTCAATTGAGAGGATCTTTTATCGGTAAACTAGCACATCATATTCCGTTTCAGAAAAATCGTCTGGCATAGGGTTTCTCTTAAAATCGACATCAATTGAAAGCAAGTTAAATAATAATAATAATAATAATAATAATAATAATAATAATAATAATAATAATAATAATAATAATAATAATAATAATAATAATAATAATAATTGTACCTGAAGTACACCTTCCCTAGTCAGTTAAACTGCGCGCCTACTATAAGGCCATCTATGTAAACAAACTTGAACTAGTGTACTAAAATATACTTTGGTATTCGACTCTTACATGTCTCTATCATCGTTTAAATTGTTCCCTCTAGCGGGACGACCTCTAATTATTGTATATACCGAGCTCGATAGCTGCAGTCGCTTAAGTGCGGCCAGTATCCAGTATTCGGGAGATAGTAGGTTCGAACCCCACTGTCGGCTTTCCGTGGTTTTCCGTGGTTTCCCATTTTCACACCAGGCAAATACTTGGGCTGTACCTTAACTAAGGCCTCGACCTCTTCCTTCCCACTCCTAGCCCTTTCCTGTCCCATCGTCGCCGTAAGACCTATCTGTGTCGGTGCGACGTAAAACAACTAGCAAAAAAATATTGTATAAAGGATATTTAGAATTTTGGATTTGGCAAACCTGAGGTTTTGAGGATTGTTTTGCTTAGGTATCAAAGTTGTCAACACTTCAGCTGCTTCATTCCTCAAAAGTAATCAACCTATCAGGAACCTGTAAATATTTTCTCGAGCCAATTATAATATTGGGGATGTGTATAGGAATCCAGCCTATCAGTAAAGAATTCTGGATGCTCCCCCTCAAATTTACTGTGGGCTTAGGGCCGTATTGTCTGAATGCTCCAGTGTGAGGAGTGTGTATTGACGTGAACCAGGAGACAGGGGTGCGGGCGGCGTTGGGAAGGCCCAGCAACTCAACATAATGCAGAATTTTTATAAACATGTGATAACTCCTGCGGATAGCTTGAGAGGAAGGTTCCAACCTCTTTTATTTGATGTAAATATCTATATTTGCTGGTTTAAATGTAGAATTTTCGACAAGTCTCAGGACTTTGTTCTATTCCCCCCTACTGGGAAATATGCAACGCAAGAGATTCCCCCCTACTGGGAAATATGCAACGCAAGAGAACGAAAAGTGATTACCCTCTGTCGGTTCCCATTCAGCTTAGCATGGGGTGACCACGGTTTCAAATCCTCTACATTTCTTTAGTCATATTTGGTTTTAATATTTTTTACGTAGTACGCCGGTGTAGAATAGGTTTAGCCTCTATATCAGAGGGCCATAAGCCCACTTAGGGATTTATCTATTTCCGTAAGGAGGGCATGTGTTTTGCCTCCTAGCCTCTTGTTTATGGCCAGTCATGTTCAACCTTTTCTTTTTACACCCAGGCCACTTAGTACGGGCAATTATGCTCCTGAAAATTTATTGATGTGTGTAGAGCTTTTTTCTTGGAGGGGGGGGGGGAGGGGGTAGTTCCCTTTTGGGAACAGTGAAACATATAACTGTTGAGCAATAGATAAGCCCACATCAGGGCAACGGTGAGTAAATACTTCAATTCAGGACAACCGATAGGTTGTAAGTGCGCCATGAGAAAATTGATGCCTCTGCGAGGCTGGACTGTGATATAGTTGGAGCGCAGACTGCTATGAAGTGTATTTTTCCTGGAGCTTTTCTACCTCTTATAAAATTTTGTACCTGGCAACAGCACTACTGCTCTTTCCTATGCAAATCAACCAAGCTATTAACAGTTGTAAATTTGGTACCCGATTTTCGGACTTTTAACTCCTTGCTATTGCTAAATCTAACGAGCTCATTAATATTGTTGTTATTCACTCACATTTTCTAATTATGAATTTTTAAAGTAGAAAAAAAGGAAAGGAAAGAAATAAATTTCAAAATTTGTTGTATTAAAGTTCTGCTCTAGTGAATTCCTTGTCCACCCTTTCAACCCTCACGCTTCTTACCCCTCTCTTCCTTAACAATAACTCATACAGTTTCCTTTCGACCAAGCGGAAAGAGCAGCAGCTTCCTCTAAAGGAAGTGGCCGTGGCCTGAAGTAAGGTACATTTACCTGGTGTCAAAATGGGAAACCGCGCAAAACTATCTTCAGGGCTGCCGACAGTGCGGTTAGAACCCACTATCTCTAGAATGCAAGATCACAGCGGCGCGTCCTTAACCGCACGGCCAACTCGCTCGGTGAGAGGAAGAAGTTAGTTGATAATATTTCTACCAGCATTTAAAGATCTGGGCATTTTTATGTATCAGTCTTTTCTAACAAGTGTCCGGCTCCTTGGCTGAATGGTCAGTGTAGGTCCATTCCGTTCACGGGGATCGAATCCCGGCCAGCCACGTCACCCTCGTGCCTAACGCACGCCTCTCAAATTAAGTGATGTAATATTAATCGAAATGTAGAACGTAATCAGTGAGAGCAGCATCCATAATAGACTATTATAACCGACTTTGAGTTTACGAAATCTGTTCGGAATATGCGGGTATTCCGGGATTTTTTTATGATACAGGCCACCAGGTCTAGGATAGAGAAAGTGAAATCTGTCTGCAGACAGATAAGCACATTGATTATTTACATGCAACTTTTTACAATATTAGGCTTATAGTTTATATACTACTTGCACTTTACAACCCACTGGGTATAGAATTTGTGATAGTCAATATTTTTGTCTTCTTCTATGTCTAAATTAGTTATAGTTAATAATATTAACATTATACTGTTCATTGAGCAATTCTTGTATATAAATGCTGTCTTTCTCGGAAACAGCTCTAAGAATTTCGATGAAAATCACAGACTAGAGTTTCTGTAGACCAGAAATCGATCGGTAAGGGTCTCATTTTCACAGTCATTTATTTGGCTTGAATTCAAAAGCAATACAAAATGATGGCCATGATATCTACTGTTTAGTGGAAAGATTCTAGAGCACGCGTGATGGCTGTGGTCGTTAAGGTGTTGAGTTCAATCATATGATACCATCTTCGACGGTTCGAGCCCCAGTGCTCGCAGAAATGTTCACCATCAGATTGTTGGCCGGCAAGTGTTTAAACGGGGACTTCTTGATTTTCAGGAGTTTACATGCGGTTTTATAGCGTGACGACGAGTGTCATCTATCCTTTTTATTAGGAAGTCAGCTAGACAACAGATTTTCCAGAAGGTTAACTACCAAACGACAGATGGTGGTCGAAACTTGGTCAAAGAAATAATATTCATCTCACATGGTCTTCATATGGTACTCCATTGTCAAACTTTCAAGTATCGAGAAGCAGATGACGGTTTTTAAATGTAAACAGTACAATTAGGAAGCCACTGCTAGACGTTACTGTATAATTTTCTACCTTGTTTCATTCCAAATTTTACAAGAATTTGCCGATTGTTGCAAAGACGTAAAAATACAACGGAACAAGACTAATTGTAACAAGCCTGTGTAATAACGTAATTAAAGCAAAAATCATCACTGGTGAACAATCCGGTAAAGAAATTCATATTCCTAGAGTCACATTTGATTCCACAAAAGGTCATCTAGGATGTACCACGGAACGACATTAATTTGCAGTAAAACCTGTGTTTGCTATTACGGTGCACAAAGCACAGCGCCAAACTTTCGAGTTTCTTGGCATGTACTTAAAAACATAAGTTTTTATGCATGGTATGCTGTACGTGGTGTTTTTTGGAGTCAAGCGTCCAAGCACATTGAGTACTGATACCATAGCAGAATCCACGTCATTCGCGCAGTACAGTGTGGAATGAATTGTTAGATAATGGTGTTTAACGTTTATTAACATATTTTTGTAATTAAGTTTGTACTCCTTTATGCAAACTAATAAGTTATTATACCAATATAAATGGTCCGTTATTGGACACTGTAAATTTTCCAGCCAACTCATTCCTGGTTGCAACCGTTTCGCCCTCGTGTGCTAGGCTGGGCTCAGCAGTTGGTCCCTAGCACACCCACCAAGACGCATGGCTAGTGCAAACCGTGGAGGCCACTGCGTAGGCTAATTGGAGCCACCAACAGTGTCAATGCACTATGAGAGACTTTGTCTCATTACCAAACATTGATGCCTGCTTAGCCATCAGATGATATAGATGTTGATTCCCATAGGGAATCTGAAATATTTCAGGCATTAAGGACTCCTTGGGATTCAGGAGTTTTTTACAAGTTATTTTACGTCGCAGCGACACAGATAGGTCTTATGGCGACGATGGGATAGGAAAGGGATAGGAGTGGGAAGGAAGCAGCCGTGGCCTTAATTAAGGTACAGCCCCAGCATTTGCTTGGTGTGAAAATGGGAAAACACGGAAAACCATCTCCAGGGCTGCCTACACTGGAGTTCGAACCCACTATATCCCCAATAATGGATACTGGCCGCACTTAAGCGATAGAGCTCGGTGGATTCAGGAGTTTCAGCTTGGTATCTACTCTTACAGAATGCATGCTATTCGTATAAACCAGGGCCTCTCAGGGTGCATGCGCGTGGTGCATGCACTGTGCACGGTGCAAAAGACGACTTGGCTTGGTTGACCAGAGTGCAGACCCCCCACTCCTCGATTTGGAGCAATAGCGCTAACTCTCTCTTTCCTCACGCCTGTCTCGCTCGCTCCGCCTGTCTCCCTCTCCCCCACTTGCGCCGTAGCGCTCCAAATCCGGGCTGAGTTGAGCCGAGTATAGCCGAGTAGAGCCAAGCATAGCCGAGTAGCCCAGAGACGAAGCGTTGATCCGAGCGGCACCGAGCGGCACCGATGCACAGTGCACGGAGCTCTTGCGCCTCGCTCTGCACGCGTGAGATTTTGGGCGTTTGAGAGGCCCTGGTATAAACAGATGGAAAGTGTTGCAATGCAACCGAATACGAACCAGTAAATGGTGCGATAATATGAATGTAAACACGACAGATACTGACGTACTGAGACTGAATTTCAGTTTCCAGGAGGTATGAATTTCAACGTCACGTGTTCTACATGAGGAAATGTTTGCTCGAAAATGGCACGATTTTTTTAAATGCAGACCAGGTGTTCAGCAACAGTAGCGGTTCTTGTTACTACGTTATACCTAGCTAATTATACTGAACGCTTTACAACATCCAAGAATTTCACCTTAGAATTTTTTTGATCACTGTGGCGCGATAATTTTCAGACTGCGCATGGTTTAAGTCAAAGTTTGGTTTTGAACTTTTTGTGAACGATTACGAAGTCAAGTGTATGAAATACAGTATATTCCATAGAGGGTTGGTTTCTGCGCCTCAAATACATTCGGTTTATGTTGTTCTCCAGTGCACACGAGGCTTTAGCAGCTTATACTTTGGTGTCGCCTTTTTTTAGAACTGACACCTTTCATTGTTCCTAACTAGACATTGCACTTCCGACTTCGTACTGAAGTAGGTTCCTAGTAAGCATTTGTGTAAATGGCATAATGCGGCGTGTATCTCGTGAGAGGATCAACCATTTTCTGGCAGGACTTCACTGCTTGCTGAATTTCATTATCGGTTCCCAATCATCCTTTCCTTAAATGCTTCTTCAGTGGTCCAAATTACGTGTATTAGTTGGTGCCGGTACATCCTAATGGTTTTTAAGTAACAACTCACGCATTTATTTGGCTGAACAAGGCCTACTGTTGTTGTGCAGCACTACAAGACCTTTCCACTTCAACTCAAATCACCAGCGACACTTCTGACGTTAATGTGTTCTTCAGACTCTGAGATAAGGCACACTCAAGATCGCATTGATTGAACTTTCTTCCTCCTAGCCAGCCATTTTAAACTAACTTAATTATCTAGGATAAGCTACGAGACAAGGAGAAATGGTGGTGTACGTGCTTTGGATCGGTGGGAAATAACGTTGCAAATACGTGTAAGATATCTTAAAACCCTCTTTTAATAATTCAATTACACAATAGTCTCTGCAATACAGAGTAAAGGTGGCAGTACAAAGTACAAATCGATGATAAATGATAATGATAATCACAAAAATAATTTCGGTTTCATCCAAATCAACGAAGAACAGAAGATCAAGACTGTCTGTAGGAAACCAATTGCAATACAGAAAAAAGATCACCGTCAAATAATTACAACGGATAGGGGTCATGGAGAAAACGGAAAACAATCGGACAGTGAAAAAAGGGAGGAACCTATACAAACGCGCGCCTCTTCACTTCAACTCGTTCAAGAAACGTAGAAGATCACCCTTTAATTGGATAGCTTTTGATAAACATTGGTGTATCTTCTTTCGGTCGTTTCTGTACTCATTGTAATATATTTTCAATCGATCACTTACTTTTATCAGGAAGTGTTCAGACATACATATGTACAGACTCGAACATGAGATATAATAAAGTCAAATCTAAGGTATTCATCTGTTGAGTTGAATAAAATAAATTGTTACTACGTATAACTCAAGTTAGATGATTAGCTAACAATATAAGTATCCGTCTGGGTTCAGAGATGGTAATAATAATAATAATAATAATAATAATAATAATAATAATAATAATAATAATAATAATACAATGAACGGAAACAGATTTACCAAACACATATTTGATTACTTCTGGAGAAAAAAGACCACTACAGCATAGATTAAGGAAACGAAGAAGGATATGGAAAGGTTAAGCATCTTGGAAGACCAGCTGTTAGAATGGAGTACGTTTAGGAACACACTGAAGAATTTGGAAGGTGTTCAAGCCGCGGGAAGGACTAGGAAGACCGGAAGAGCCTGGAGAGTTGAACAACGGAAACAGGTCTTGTGAATGCATGAAGGAGTACTGGACACAGAGAAAACTCGGCACGAAGAGATAGAAATGGAGTTGTAGCGTCATCCTTAGTGGTCCATTCGCTTGTAAAAAAAAATTACATTTTTCACATTCGAAGACCGTTAAATGCCATCCGATGCAAAGTAGCAGATATGAGCTGAACTATGGAAGTGAAGTGCAGTGAAGTGAAGTAGGCCAGAATTTTCCATGTTCGTTAAGAATTTTATTTGATGTATAGATTATTTAAGGCCTGTGTAATATTCTTCCTACCTAGATAAATCTTCCTCAATGATTCATGATCACCTTCACGCTAATCAGTTGTTTGTATATATTATGTATAATAATAAATTTACACAACTCCTTTTGTTTGTTTCAGGTAAATCACCAAAACTTGATGCCTTCTACTTAATGTAAGTGGTCAATTCCAAATGCATGTCTGTTTCATTTATGACTTAATGAACAAGAGAGAAACGTCTATAAACAAAATGTAACTAAACATGTAGGAAATCTATGGGGAACTAATAGCGAGCATAAAAATAAACTGAAATAACCATATAAACGCTTGATAAATGTCCTTAAGTGATTGTTTGTGGTCTAGAGATAGAGAAGTCGCACACAATTTTCTTCCCTATTCAAGATGTTTATCTTTCGTTTTTATTATAACCTAAAAGCTATTGTCGGCTCTATTCAAGGGATATCTGTTTTGTTTTTCATTGAAAACCACCTGACAACAACTCCTTAATCAGAATGATTAAATAAATGTTTTATTGCACACACAGGTATTTCCGTTGATAATTGTGAAGATTTGTATTTACCTCAAAGCTAATGGTAGAAATGGTTTATTGTAAGCTTATGTAACGGAAATAAAGCTAGGCGTTTTGTTGAATAGTTTCCGACTAGATATTAGTGCGATAACATTTCAAACAGTACATGAATATCTTCTGGAGAAAAACTGTCTTTAAAAACACTTTCAGATAATGGAACAACAAGGAGCACCAAAGCACCTAACGTAAAGGAAGGAGTCCGTAAGAGACGTAGCTGTCATACGAGAGTATGGAGAACCGTACAAGGACTACTCCTTTATCCACATTACCTTCGAAGCGTCAAAGGACTTACAATTAGTAAAGCAAACCTCCCACCTATATAATCATTTTGCATCTGGTTATAACGAACTGATGCACTGGAGCTTTCTCTCTGCTGTACTCTTCACCAATGAAGCATAGGGCTGAAAAAATCCTCATGCAGTTTTCAAAGCAAGACACATACAGCAGTTCAATTTTTAAAAAAAATTAAGGTTGAGCCGGAATAATTGGCGACGCAGTGATCGATTCTTTCGTTTTGCCCCTGCTGCTAGAGTAATATCCGATCAACGATTGCCAAACAAATGGTTAAGTTTCGTTAGGTAGTGGGACCGACATGCTGGCCGCCTCGTCTTCCTGACCTCAGCCCATTGGCTTTTTATTTAATGAGTCATTTAAAGTTAATTTTGTTTTCGTAACCTATTGATAACCAGAAAATTCTTGCCAGTGGTTTGTAGAAGAATGTCAGAATAAAGGAGAGAGTAAAGCAGCCAATGATTAAGATCCTCCTGAAAACCCATAATAATCCTCACTGTGGCAATTTTGATCACCCTTCATAGAACATTCTGTAAATAAAGAAGTTATAATATGAATTGCCAATTGAACTTAACCATTACCTACCCCAGAGAGTGGTAGGTCTCGGGAACTACGCGAAATTGACCATGTATTTCCATGAACGTGTTTTCCTCTTTTTATGCGTGATATCAATTCATCAGAGGGTTTCCCACATGTTTAGTTACACTCCATATAAACTAAAAAGTAAACGAAATAGGGAAATGTTATCTTGTCTTAAATACTTATCCGGAGTATAGCTCTTTCATTACGATTCCTCTTCATGTGAAACGTCGTTGTGCTACAATAACAAAACAATAATAAATAAGCAGCAGCAGTAGTAGTAGTAGTAGTAGTAGTAGTAGTAGTAGTAGTAGTAGAACAAACCCATGATGAATTGAGGTTTGACGAAGCAGCTGTAAGGTTCAGGAAAACGAACAGACCTTAGGTATTATATCTAATATTTACTTTTATAGAAATGAAGAATAGCGTGGTATTATTTTAACCATTTACTTTCCACGTCCAAATGAGCTCTCATCCGGTACAACACCTAAGAATTACAGAAAATTTGGCCACATTTTCAGCCGTGAATTCTTTTTCCTATTTTGCATTTATGTCCAGTTTACCGTGTCGTGGAGGCCGAAGCACTGCCAAGCTTCTGTATCAAGTATAACCTTCTCCACATTTCCCATATGTCTTATCTTCTACACTCATTTGTACCAGAGTGCATTTATCATTTCGGAAGATGTATCCGAACTAGGCTATTTTTCTGCGTTTTGTGAGGTCTAAGGTTTCGACCGTTTACCTGGCACAGCGGAGTGGGCCTACGTCGTCATTGCGGACTTGGTCTATCAACGGGATCTTCAACATTATGCGATACGTCTGGATTCTGAGATCGAAGGCTCAATTTCGGCAGAGGTACTCGGATTTTCCAAGGGCAGAAAAGAGTCCTTCGATCCTCCTTCTAGGACGAAGTCGGCATGTAAAACAATTTGTTTAAATATTCGTCGTTATTCCGGCAAAATGATTTAAATCTCAGCAATCAGTCACTCAAAAAGTGTTCTGATTTCTCTATCATCTAGTAGAATACAATGGGACGTCATAATCGGCAAGCAGGGTGACTAAATGGATTCAAGTCAAAATATCTGCGCACAGTTGCTTAGGCCACACCTTTCTTGTACCTGTTTTTATTATTATTATTTCATGGAGACTACCACACTGGAACTCGAGGCGAAGCTGGAGATATTTCCATACTTCCTAATGTTCATGATTGTGGACTTCAGGATGGTTGGTATACGGTGAAGTAGAATGTTACTGTGGCTTTTTTTTTTATAGAGGAGCTTATCCTCGTATCATAAGAGAGACACACCTTTTATTAGTTATGACTGAGAACCTTTGGCGAATGAAGCACGGTGTGTATTGATGAACATAATGCAACCAATGTCTTCTCAAACTTCCGGGCTACGTACAGAAGAGGCGTATTTTTAAGAACGTCTTCTTATCTGTGACTTCATCATTCCTGTGATAACAACTGAAGAGAGAGAATAAGCAAACAGTAGTTGAAATTCAGCTGTTTTCTCTCAAGATCTGGGCACGCACTCCACTCGTCTTGTTAGTGAACCTGTAAACTGAGTTACTCCAACAATGTCGCTAAACTTAGTTTATATAGTCACTGGGTTGAGAGAATAGCATATTGCAATTCAGATTGCTATAAAGAGTAGAACAGGTCTTGAGTGCAAAAAATGTGAATTGGACTTTTTCTGAACACAGGAAAAAAAAGCAAATCCACACGTAGTTCTTAGTTTGCATTCGGGAGATGGTTGGTTCGAACCCTGCTGTCAGTAGCCCTGAAGATGGTTTGCCGTGATTTCCAATTTCTACACCAGGTATATGCAGAGACTGTACCTTAATTAAAGCCACGGTCACTTCCTTCCTAATCCTAGCCCTGTCCTATCCAATCGTTGCCATTAGATCTGTCTCTGTCAGTTGGTCATAAAGCAAAACACGGAAAAAACATAAATTTTGACGATACGACTTACCAGCTTATTTCTGCCCTCATTGAGCTTCATTTTATGTACTACACCACACAAAGCTTCATCAACTATCTTCTCATCGGCAATACCACAGCGCGATCTGCCTCACCTGACACTTTGCTCTTTACTGCTGTTGCAGCTGACGTCACCATTCTTGACTTATTCTGCCTACTATCTGCTACATTCTAGAACGTTCTATGCCCCTACTTAACCCCACGCTCTCATAGATCTTTAGTCGCTGCTCATTCCACTCCTTACAGTATTTCTCTTATGTGCTTTGGTTTCGAAATAAATGAAAAAGTCCGCCTCTGTGGTGTAGTGGTTAGTGTGATTAGCTGCCATCTTCGGAGGCCCGTGTTCGATTCCCGGCTCTGCCACGAAATTTGAAAAGTGGTACGAGGGCTGGAACGGGGTCCACTCAACCTCGGGAGGTCAACTGAGTAGAGGTGGGTTCGATTCCCACCTCAGCCATCCTGGGAATGGTTTTCCGTGGTTTCCCACTTCTCCTCCAGGCAAATGCCGGGATGGTACCCAAATTAAGGCCACGGCAGCTTCCTCCCTTCTTCCTTATCTATCCCTTCCAATCTTCCCATCTCCCCACAAGGCCCCTGTTCAGCATAGCAGGTGAGGCCGCCTGGGCGAGGTACTGGTCATCCTCCCCACTTGTAACCTCCGACCCAGAGTCTAAAGTTCCCGCACACTGCCCTTGATGCGCTAGAGGTGGTGTCCCTCGCCGAGTCCGAGGGAAAAACCGACCCTGGAAGGTAAATAGATTAAGAAGAAGAATAATAAATGAGAAAATGTAAATGCTATCTTCATCTCATTTTAATATAAATCTTGTTCTTTTGTCGTGACCTACCTGTCCTGTGAGACGATCTCGTAGGTTGGTCACCAGGCCGTTGGATGTTGAAGTATTACCTGTCCTGCCGAGCGGAATGTAGGGAGGTAATTGTAGGTATGACTCGTCCCGCAACTCCCGAAATAAAAGATGAAATTATTTCCCTGTCCTTTATTGCTGAGGACACTAAAACTACTATGTACAGTATATTTACAAGTCTGAATGTAATGATCTATAGTGAGAGCGAGCTTGTTTCACGCGCCTACTGTTCTACTACGCGTCTATCTGAATCTTGCCCTGCGGCACTTGGGCTATGCCCGAACAGAATATCGTTCTGACAAGTACGAACTACTGGCTGGAAGAAGGCCCCGCGCCATCTTGGCCAGGGGTTATATCTCCGCTCCTGAACTCAAAGTTCTATCCCTACCTCCTTGGGTCTTACGGGCATTGCTAAACTGATCATCCAGTCACTAGCGCCCTCAAGTGGCTATTCTCAATAGTTGTCACAGTAAGTGCTGCTACCTAGGCACTCTGTCTTCTGTCTTACTTTGTCCTCATCTTTCCTTGTTTTCCTAAAGCGCATCTGTAATGGCCTTGACTGGCCGTGTACTCACTTTGTCCCTTTGTCGGTTTATCGGGCGGCCGCCTGGCTCGCCGGCATACTACCAACTTTGTTTGTTGACACACAGTAAATATCTTATTGTAGTCAACAGCTTTCGTAAGCTAGCGCGTTTCACAAACCGCTCTCCAATACTTAACTGAAAGCTTCCTTCTGCTTTCCAATTATTAAATCTAGCTATAATTATTATACTTATTATACAATTACTCAATTACTACAAGGTGTCTCCTGTCGATGACTATCATTATTCTAACACTAATTAATCTCCTCTGACACCTTGAGCTCTAGACTCGGCTGCGAATCCCGGCTGCCTTCCACCTGGCAGTCCGCCGGTTCGAGTCCGTGGGAGGTCGGTACACGACATCTCCCCCCTTAGGGAAGAAATGGATGCAACCATACGTTGCGTCCATTTCTGTTCTACACTATTTATACTCTGATGTTGCCGGTACGTAAGGATCGGCGACCCTGTGGTGAAGGGGAAGGTTGTTCTCTACTCTGATTATCACTTGCGTCTATTTCTATTGCTTCTATAGATCTCACAGGCGTACTAGGGCGTCCCCCAGCAGGCCTGGAGTGTAATTCCATGATCTCCTCAGACATCTCCGGGCGTCCCCGGATCCGCCTGGGACGTTGGAATATAGTTAAATCCTCATCTGAAGTCTTAACCTTATCTCCCTTCGTGATTACCGTTTGTTTATACATATATTTTGGCAATGAGCCCGTGCATCATCAAACCATCTCTTTGCTGGAAACCCTAGTTTCGGACAGCAACAATTACAACAGTAACAAATTAAAATTAAACCTATGATACCAACAACTATCCACACAATATATCTGTACACATTAATATGTTGATAGACCATTTGTCTTTGCAGTTCTTCTTCTTTTTGTCTCACCATATCTTCCACTTCTTGTGTCTTATGGGTAGCCCATTGTAAATCGTTAATGTGATTTAGCAAATTATTTAAGGACAACTTATTCATTTCGGGTATCTGTTCTAACTTGATTTCACTACCTATTTGTTCACAACAGTCATAATCAAGTGTGACTTCTGGTACAAAGTCTTTACTTTGTGTAGTGTTCACTTCACCTACACCTTGTATTTTACTATGTTGCCCATACACTGTGCAACCTGCACTTAAAACAAGAATACCAGTGCCTGTTAACCTGATATCACTGGTGGTATCCTTACACATACATGTTACTTTAACTTCTTCTGGGGATACGTATATATATCTGTTAGCTCTGATAGGTATCCACATGAGTTGTTGAACGGGAAGCACTCTTTTATCACAATTATCTGGAATCTGACTAACTCCAATAATTAACTGGATCGCGCAACTCTTTTGAGTGTACACTGTATTAATAGGGAATTTAACATGACATAGTCTCCAACTGGGTGTTACTACCTTACATTGATTTACCTGATCTTTGTCTAATTGAACATAAGTTTGTTTCTCCTTGTCCATAAGGATATAATCCTTGGTCTCTTGAATATAAACAAAATGGTGTGGATTACTCTTCATATACGTGGGGAATGGAATCATGTGATACAATGTATAAGTTACCCTATCTGTAAGGGGTGTCTTGATGACGTACACTAGATAATTTTTGTTAGCGAACACTTCCACTGTGGCTACCTTGTAAATCAAGTAGCCGTAAGCTGATTTTAAGTCAAATGGCAAGGACAATCCTTTAGGGAAATCTCCCTGAGCTTTTTTATAACCTTTAATAATATCATCTGGTGAAATTATTTGCACCTGAATGACTCCTACCTGAGCATTCATTATACCTGATAATACAACACTGTAATGCTCATACAGTTGTATGAGAAGGCCTTCAATCTCAATTAAATGCCTATTCACTGAGTTTTCTAATTCTACTTGCTTAAGTGCTTCTGTAATCTGAAGCGTGCTATTGGCAAGATAAGATCTAATTTCTGCAATGTTTTGAGTTAATCTCTGCTCATTGGCTGTGACATCGTAAATGGTGCTGTTCATAGATTGCAATGTTGATTTTACTACTATCATCTGGTCTTTTGCAATTTTCATAATTGAAAGCTGTTCCTGCTCTAACTCACTAATTTTTGACTTATATTTATCGGCATCCTCTTGACTTAATGTTCCAAATAATGCCTTTGCGATGGAACCTACTGCGTTAATTAGGCCTCGTTTTCGCCTAGTGTTATCCGTTTCCCCTATTGGTTTAGTAATCCTCGTAATTAATTCCTTCGATTCCCTAATTCTATCTAATTGTGCACTTAGCATTTTAACATCCTGTTGACATGTTAGGTTAGTACTTCTTTCTAACTGTGTACATATTAATTGAGTCCAGTGTATGTGTCTCTTGACATTTGAAAATACATCACTTAATTTATTCAGGTTTACATAGGTAACTAATGTCCATTCCGTATGGTATAACTGTATCTCACCCTGATTGTCGAAGTATGCCCCTGGAGTACTCTCATATGGTGTCACCTTGACATCCAGTATTTCTCCGGCTATTCTGTAGCGATGTGACGTCACGACTATCACTGCTACTACGATGGACAACAATCCTAGCATTCGCGCCATATTTGCTGTCTACCTGCAAGGTAAAGACAGGATATGTGTTACCCTTCTATCTATGGATACATTCGCTTCCCAGTTCTCGTTTCTACAAGTACAATTTCAAACGGTTCTTATGTACCTTAACCCTTTTCCCCTTCTTATTCATCTGTAGGGTGCAATTCACCCCTGAAACATCTACTATCTCGTAAGGACCTTCGAATGGTGGGCTTAGCTTTCTGGATTTTCCTCTTCGCAATGCGTCATTGCGCAAGAGAACCTTATCACCTACCTGAAAGGTGACCTCATTTTGCTTTTTGTCGTAGTGTTCTTTCTCTAATTCCTTTCGCTCTATTAAAGTCTTTCTGGCGGCCTCGTGATTTCGCCTAAGCTGTGCCGTCAGTTCCTCCACCACGTTCTGGTGTTCATTGTAATTCATTTCAGGTGGCTTTTGCAGCACACCTGGGATATTTGCCTTCCTTCCAAAAATTAATTCGTAGGGTGTGAACCCTGTACTTGTGCTCTTTGTGGTATTATACACAAAGCTAGCTGTAGGCAAATACTTGTCCCAGTCATTCTGCTCCCCTGAGCAGACATAATGCCTTAGGTACTCCGTGAGCACCTTATGGGATCTTTCTATGCTACCGTTCGACTGCGGCCTAAAGGCCGTAGTGTGTGTTTTCCGAATGCGCAGCGTTTTACACAGCGTCTTAAACACATCACTCATGAAATTACTACCCTGGTCAGTGAGAATCTGCTCTGGTATCCCGTAGATACTTATTACGTTATTGATTAGCGTCCGTGCCACGGTTTCTGCCTCCTGATTAGGCATGGCACTCGCTACTAGGTACTTCGACAGCTGATCTTGGCATGTCAGTATGTACCTGTTTCCTGCCTCTGTCAACGGAAGAGGTCCAACTACGTCTAGGGATATTTTCTCAAAGACCGTGTTCGGGGTATCCGTAATTCTCATGGGAGCCCTGACGTCTGGTCTGGTCCCTTTATTCTTTTGGCAGGAGGGACATGTGCGTACATAGCGCTCAATGTCCCCTTTCATGCCCTTCCACTGAATTCGTTCACGTACCCTGGCGTACGTGCGCGCTATTCCTTGGTGGCCTCCCACCAAAGAATCATGACATTCTTTCAAAATGGCTAGCTTTTCAGCTTCGCCTAATTCGTTCTCTTCCTCAGATAAACTACCTTCGGGCGAAATCTCCTCTGCGTTAGCGTCCTCGGAAACCTCGCTACCGTCCGCTTCAATTCCCTCTGCCGTAGCGTCCTCGGGTTTTGAAGACAGTACCTCCTCCCTATTCTCGTCTGAGGCCTGAGTTTCTACTGTTGTCTCTGGGTGAGACCTGTGCTGAGCCGAGTTAACCACTCGCGCTTGGCACTTGGGTTCAGTGGGATTCCTACTCAGGGCATCTGCATTGCAGTTCTGTTTGCCCTGCTTATATACGACGTCAAAGTCGTATTCCGCCAGCTTCAGCCTGAACTTTAGCAGGCGTGAAGACGGATCTTGCACGTTGAAGACCCACTTCAACGGCTTATGGTCTGTCACAACAGTGAATTTTCTACCAAACAGATATGGTCTGAAATACTTTACTGCCCACACTATTGCCAACAATTCTTTCTCAGTTACGCTGTAATTCATTTCTGCTTTGTTAAGCGTTCTACTTGCATAGGCAATTGGAAGGTCTTTCCCGATAGGTCCTTGTGACAATACTGCCCCAACCGCTTCGTTGCTCGCATCAGTGGTAACAACGAATGGTTTTTCAAAGTCCGGATATTGCAATATAGGTTCCTCAATTAGCTTTTGCTTTAGTGTCTGGAACGCTTGTTCCTGATCGTCTCCCCATACAAAGGGAACGTCCTTTTTCACTAACTGATACAGCGGTTTCGCGATTTTGCTGTAGTTAGGTATGAACTTCCTATAGTACCCACTCAGTCCGCAGAACTGCTTGATCTGGCGGCTAGTGGTCGGCCTCGGAAAGTCCTTAACGGCCTGTACCTTACGTGGGTCTGGTAAGACACCTTCGTCAGTAATTACATGTCCTAGGAACGCTACTTCGGTTCTTAGGAATTCACACTTATCTGGCTGGAGTTTCAGCGTGTTCTCTCTCAGCCTTTGAAATACGTCTCTTAGCTTCGCATTGTGATCCTGGATTGAACTCCCGTACACAATGACGTCATCCAGGTAACACAGACATTTTATACCCGTTAGCCCTGTAAGCACATTGTTCATCAGCCTCGTAAACGTGGCTGGCGCGTCTTTCAAACCCATGGGCATTTTCCTGAATTCGTACTTGCGTCCTAGCGCAGAGAATGCTGTCTTTGGCCTGTCTTCAGGCTTCAACAACACCTGGTGATAGCCACTCGCGAGATCTAAGGTCGAAAAGTATCTCGCCTTGCCAAGGGCGTCTAACAGTTCTGAAATTAATGGCAGGGGATAACTGGTTCCTATCGTTATCTCGTTTAATTTTCGAAAGTCGATCACGACCCTCCATTTTTGTTTCCCTGAGGCGTCTAACTTCTTGGGAATTAAAAGTAATGGCGCATTCCAGGCTGATGTGCTAGGTGTGATAATTTCATCAGTCAGCATCTTATCTATCTGAGCTTGTATCTCCCCTTTCTGTGCTTCGGGAAGTCTATATGGTCGTACATTAATTGGAGGTTGATCTTGGGGTGTAGGGATCTCATGCTGTAGTACATCAGTGTGAGTTAATTTGTCTCCCTCAAGATGGAAGATATCATTGTACTCAGCGCAGATGGCGTATATCCCTTCCTTATCTACCTGCGTGAGGTGATCAACTCGCAAACAGTCTATCACCCGCTGTGATCGGGGCTTCTGGGTGGCCGGTTCTCCGTTTGCCACTCTACTGTTCTGCTCTACCTTTCGCACTTGTGCCAGGCAGGTTTTATCTACCTCCTGTATGTGCACTCGTGGACTGTGTAAAGTCACCGCCTTTTCAGTGGTATTCATCATGCTAACCACTGCTTCATGGTGCTCTGATTTGGTTAGGCACCCTGCGAGGTACACCCCTGGTATCACCTCTTCCTTCTCAATAATTCCTAAGGGTAGATTCCGATCTACTTCTATAACAACGACCTTCTGGGTCCTTGGTTCGAGACGGATCACCTTCGTCTCTCGTGCCCCCATAGGGTATTGTCGCCCTCTTATGGTGACATGACCTTCCCTATAGTCAATCACGCTATCTGTCAGGAGGTCTCGCCCAACTATACCATCCTGTGTTAATTGGAAGTCACTCCCTACCACATGAAACGTGTGACTTGTGTTTCCAATGGCAAAACGTACAGTACCCTGGGTGTAAATTATTCCTTTACTTACACCTGCTAATTCAATTGATTTGCTCCCGTCAATCAGGCATTCTTTGGGTACCGATTGCCTCTTAACTAGGCTGATATCGGACCCAGTATCTACTAAAAATCTCAACGGTCTTCCTTGGTTTGCGACCTGGATCAGCACCGTGCCTTCTACGTCAGAAATCTTGGGACCTTCTGGTGTGCGGGCCTCCGTAACTGTCCCCTTGCTACGGGCCCGTTCTAGTTTGCCGCCTGAGCCACGGAGGTTTTCGTGGCGTGCGTACTGCCATCCTTCTTTTTGAACCAACAGTCTTGGGTTCGATGTGACCACCTATCACAATGTTCGCATTGGGCTCGGTATCTTACGGCCTTGCCCCTTATGCGACCACCCTGAGCTTGGCCTTTCATGGTCCGGTTGCCCGTGGACTTGCCTTGGGCTTTTCGACAGTTTCTCTGAATGTGGCCCTGTTGGCCACACGAATAGCATCTACGGCTATCCGTTCGCATCGCCGGAGTGTGTGCACCTTGAGTGCGTGAACCTTGTGTGTGTGCACCTTGTGTGCGTGCACCTTGTCGACAATTCACCTGTATGTGACCTTTTCGGCCGCAACGATAACAAGTTCTGTTTTCACCTGTCACTGTGTTTGGTTGTGTGCGTACTATGCGCACTGTTTCTCGTACCTCTGTTTCCTTGTCCCTCTGTTTCTTTCTACAGTCACGGTCAATGTGCCCTGTCTTCCCACAATAGCGGCATTTTAATTTACTGAAGGTGCCCCCTGTAGCCGTATTGGAACTAGCGGTCTGTGTGGTCTGAGCCCCCTGCGTTCCTGTGTTCTTACAGTTCCTTGCTATGTGGCCTTCCTTGCTACAATTGTAGCAGACCACCCTAACACTAGCATGTGTTGGCTTAGTATGCCACTGTGGTGCTGCACTGCGCTCCCTAGCATGTGTTGGCTTAGTATGCCACTTTGGTGCTGCACTGCGCTCCTGTTCTGGTTTGCGCTTGCTAAACCCTGAACTATGTTTGTGTTGTAGGCCCTCTCGTGCCTTCTTTGACAATATTACGGTTTCTTCCTGCTGTGCAAGTGCAACGGCCCTCTCAAAAGTGATGCCCTTTTCTGACTGTACTCTAGCTTGTATTCTAGGGTTGGCTAATCCTTGTATGAAACTAGCAACACATATTTTTCTCGTTATTTTCAACTGCGCGTCACGATCCTCCTCTAATTCATCCTCAAGTATTGCCTCTCTAAAAGAAGCTGACAATGTTTCTATTTTGTGTGCCCAAAGTGCTACTGATTCTCGCGGGTCCTGCGCTGTTTGGAACATTTGACAAATGTACAAATCTAACGTGCCTTGCTGGCCATAATATTCTGTTAATGCCCGCTTGGCTTTCTCCCAATTATGTATATCACGTCTGTACAATAATTTATCTCGGGCTCTGCCCGTAACCTTAGTTAAAATGTACTTGAAAAACAACTCTTGATCCTCATCCTTAATCATACGAACAGCAGCATCTACGTTAGCTATGAACTCATGCAATCTATCTGGTTGACTGCCATCAAACTCTCGTCCAATGAGACGATGTCCTTCTACTACTGTAACAAAAGGCCCACTCATACTTACTGATTCCACCTCGTCCTCGAGCATCTCAGTGCCTCGGTCTGCTGGTACTGAACTATTCTGTCGTGCCATTTGAAATAAATATTCAGCTTACCTTAATCTGCAATGCTGCTTCACTGCTGGGCTGGATGAGTAGTCGGCTGTAGTGCTGCGTCTCCACCGGATGGCGTTGTCTGCTACTGGACTGCTACCCCTCTGCTGGGCTGGCTTAGTAGGCTGCGGTAGTGATGCTCCTCTTCTGCGATGCGCGGCACACGAACGAAACTACGCGGTAGCGCGGTTCGGACAATCTTCTGCGAAGTCGCGATTTTCTCACACGGAAATCTTCTGCGAAGTCGCGGTTCTCTTACGGACAATCTTCTACGAAGTCGCGATTCTCTCACGTTATTTCGGTGAGTTGACACTATTCGAGGATCGAACTCGGGACCCTGCACTACCTGACACCAAATTTTTATACGTGCCTGTCGTGACCTACCTGTCCTGTGAGACGATCTCGTAGGTTGGTCACCAGGCCGTTGGATGTTGAAGTATTACCTGTCCTGCCGAGCGGAATGTAGGGAGGTAATTGTAGGTATGACTCGTCCCGCAACTCCCGAAATAAAAGATGAAATTATTTCCCTGTCCTTTATTGCTGAGGACACTAAAACTACTATGTACAGTATATTTACAAGTCTGAATGTAATGATCTATAGTGAGAGCGAGCTTGTTTCACGCGCCTACTGTTCTACTACGCGTCTATCTGAATCTTGCCCTGCGGCACTTGGGCTATGCCCGAACAGAATATCGTTCTGACAAGTACGAACTACTGGCTGGAAGAAGGCCCCGCGCCATCTTGGCCAGGGGTTATATCTCCGCTCCTGAACTCAAAGTTCTATCCCTACCTCCTTGGGTCTTACGGGCATTGCTAAACTGATCATCCAGTCACTAGCGCCCTCAAGTGGCTATTCTCAATAGTTGTCACAGTAAGTGCTGCTACCTAGGCACTCTGTCTTCTGTCTTACTTTGTCCTCATCTTTCCTTGTTTTCCTAAAGCGCATCTGTAATGGCCTTGACTGGCCGTGTACTCACTTTGTCCCTTTGTCGGTTTATCGGGCGGCCGCCTGGCTCGCCGGCATACTACCAACTTTGTTTGTTGACACACAGTAAATATCTTATTGTAGTCAACAGCTTTCGTAAGCTAGCGCGTTTCACAAACCGCTCTCCAATACTTAACTGAAAGCTTCCTTCTGCTTTCCAATTATTAAATCTAGCTATAATTATTATACTTATTATACAATTACTCAATTACTACAAGGTGTCTCCTGTCGATGACTATCATTATTCTAACACTAATTAATCTCCTCTGACACCTTGAGCTCTAGACTCGGCTGCGAATCCCGGCTGCCTTCCACCTGGCAGTCCGCCGGTTCGAGTCCGTGGGAGGTCGGTACACGACACTTTGGATGAATGGTCAGAGTAGTGCTCTTCCATTTAGAGGGCTTCATGATATCAATTAATAGTCACGGAGACCACTGGGTAGCTGCGCGCATTGCGGGAAGTTGTGAATATATTATTCCGCCCACGCGGATCGTCGTACCAACTACCAACTTGCTTCCCTTTCATACTTCATGTTGCTGCTTATATGATTGTATACTACTGCCCGTATCAACTACTTTTCTCAAAATATTTGTGAGTGCAGCGAATACATTTTACGTCGCATGTTATGACCAACAAGTTCGTTTTCCAAAATAAGGATATTATTATGAAAATGTCTGAACTGAAAGTAAATATTGTATGCAACAGCACTGGTTTTCATGATAGGCCTACTAAATATTAATCGGGTGTATATTGGATTTCAGTCGTTTTCATGTAATTGCTTTATTTATTTACGACCGGGCGAGTTGGCCGTGAGCGTAGAGGCGCGCGGCTGTGAGCTTGCATCCGGGAGATAGTAGGTTCGAATCCCACTATCGGCAGCCCTGAAAATGGTTTTCCGTGGTTTCCCATTTTCACACCAGGCAAATGCTGGGGCTGTACCTTAATTAAGGCCACGGCCGCTTCCTTCCAACTCCTAAGCCTTTCCTATCCCATCGTCGCCATAAGACCTATCTGTGTCGGTGCGACGTAAAGCCCCTAGCAAAAAAATATATATATATTTATTTACGTGCGGGCCCCATGGTGTAGGGGTAGCGTGCCTCTTACCCGGAGGCCCCAGGTTCGATTCCCGGCCAGGTCAGGGATTTTTACCTGGACCTGAGGGCTGGTTCGAGGTCCACTCAGCCTACGTGATTAGAATTGAGGAGCTATCTGGCGGTGAGATAGAGGCGCCGGTCCAGAAAGCCCATCCCCCTGTGGGCGGGGGTGGTAGGATAACATCCACGGTATCCCTGCCTGTCGTAAGAGGTGACTAAAAGGGGCCCCAGGGGCTCTGAACTTTGGAGCGTGGGTTGGCGACCACGCGGCCCTTAGCTGAGTCCTGGCATTGCTTCCACTTACTTGTGCCAGGCTCCTCACTTTCATCTATCCTATCCGACCTCTCTTGGTCAACTCTTGTTCTTTTCCGACCCCGACGCTATTAGGTTTGCGAGAGCTAGGGAGTCTTTCATTTTCATGCCCTTCGTGGCCCTTGTCTTCCTTTGGCCGATACCTTCATTTCTCGAATTGTCGGATCCCTTCCATTTTTCTCTCTGATTAGTGTTATATAGAGGATGGTTGCCTAGTTGTACTTCCTCTTAAAACAATAATCACCCAGCTCGATAGCTGCAGTCACTTACGTGCGGCCAGTACCCAGTATTCGTGAGATAGTGGGTTCGAACCCCACTGTCGGCAGCCCTGAAGATGGTTTTCCGTGGTTTCCCATGTTCACACCAGGCAAATGCTGGGGCTGTACCTTAATTAAGGCCACCGCCAATTCCTTCCCACTCCTAGCCCCTTCCTGTTGTATTGTCGCCGTAAGACGTATCTGAGTCGGTGCGACGTAAAGCAACTTGTAAAAACAGCAATAATCACCACCACCACCTAGAAAGCCCAGAATAACGGCCGAGAGGATTAGTCGTGCTGACCATTCGGCAACTCGTAATCTGCAGGCCTTCGGGCTGAGCAGCGGTCGCTTGGTAGGCCAAGGCCATTCAAGGGCTGTAGTGCCATGGGTGGGGGTTATTTATTTACAATTTGATTTGCATTTCACTGACACAGGTAAGACTTATGGCGACGATGGGATAAGAAAGGGCTAGGATTTGGAAGGAAGCGACCGCTGCCTTAATTAAGATAATGCCCCTGTTGTGAACTATACAAATTAAAACTTTCTGATAACATTTTAAAATACATTTCCTTCTGGAGTGAATGAAAAGTCATATCATTGTAGTTTGGATTCTTCTTAAAACTGAAGGTTGATGGTATCAATAGTTACGTCAAAATAATAAACTTGCTTGCACCTTCAGTAACAGTTTTCTTTTTGCTTAGAGCCGATGATTTTCATGTATTGTCCCCTTTAAAATAATAATAATAATAATAATAATAATAATAATAATAATAATAATAATAATAATAATAATAATAATAATAATAATAATAATAATAATAATAATCATCATCATCATCGTCTCTGTTGCATTGTCCATCTACGTCTCTATAACGAGCCTACGGAAAAATCAGATGTAAGTTACGTGTATTTACGCATAATATAGAGAAATTATGTGACAATCTATACTACTGCCGTGTTGGTAGTTATATAACTTTCAAGATCTTCAGTCTCTCGAACACAAGATTAAAATTTATGAAAACACTAATAAATACCTGAAGAAGAAAGCAGTCCTTCACTTTTTATTTACGAGTGGAACTCCAGCGAGTTCCAGACGTGCGGTGGCTAGGAAACATTAACATTAGTTCATAAAACGTTTTCGCAGTTACTGAGGACTTGACGCAGAATTTAGAATAACTTTTTGCACTTCCTCATGATATACATTTCATACTCAGCGAGAATTCTTCGCAATACTGATTTGTATCTCCTGAGTGCGAGCTCACATTTGCGCGACCCTAACTGCATGGCCAACTCGCTCGATGCAGTGATATCAATTAAGTTAATAAGGCTGGTTTTTGCAGTGGAACAAGATCGACTGTACTGAAGCTAGACAAAAGTATTCATGCAGGTTTAGTACCCGTTAATTCCAAAATGCTGTTCGTTCTTAACCGGACAAGTTGGCGGTTAGGGGCGCGCTACTTTGAGGTTGCATGCGGGAGATAGTGGGTTCGAACCCCACTGTCGGCAGCCCTGGAAGTGTTTTTCCATGTTTTCTCATTTTTCACACCAGGCCACTGTCGCTTCCTTTCACTCTGAGCCCTTTCCTTTCCTTTCCCATCGTCGCCATAAGACCCATCTGTGTCGGTGCGACGTGAACCAAGTTGTTCGTTCTTAAATGGACACAATCTCCTGTAAATTTTGCCTTCTTTTTTGCAAAGAATTACTTACAAGGACAAACTGTACATAAATCTGGTATAAATCTCCACACTCCGGTGTTTAGTCATGGACAGCTGCATTCATCTTTCTCAAGAGAGCACAGATCCTTAGACGTCAAATTACAACTTCCGTCTAAAACTACACTTTATATGGTTTGCAAGGAAATGCTATAGTTCCAGTTCTGATTCCATTCAAATGCCGCATATGTAACATGGAAAGTGCAACTTTTATATATAATACAAATCAACAGTCTATTTAAATTTCACAATTACTTCTTAGTAATTACGACTGTCAGTCTTCTGTAAGTTTTATCCATAAGATATATTAACATGTTCATTTTATATTTCCACTTACTTTTCACATAGTGATTTCGACTGTCGAAGGCAGCCTTATGTACTAGTGGCTAAGAATAGGATTAAGTATTCTGTTCCACAACGATTTACGGTTTATATGTGCGTACAAAATTGCCTCTTGCAGTCAGTAGATTACTTCAACAAGAATTCTGATGATCGAGCATAAAGTCGTAGTGCCATTCATCAATTAGTTAGCAAACGTCGGGAAGTGAAGACGATGACACACAGTGCTCACATAAGTAGTTCTCAATAACACCGGGCATTGCCTAGAAAATGTGGCGATTTATGATCCATTTAGTGCAGACTGGTATTCAGTAAATTTATATGATGTGATGTGAAACGGATGTTCTGTAGAAAAAAATGTTTAGAGCTAAGGTTCACGAACATTTAAAATGATCGTAATCCTCACTCATAACTAAAAGTTCAATGAACCGCCACAATAAAATTTCCCTGAAGGACAGAAAAGAAGAGTGCCTGGTAAATTCACTGATTTATAATTAGACCTTGTAAATACACACTGCAAATAATAGGACAAGATACTGAAATAAAAAATAACTACAGTTTTAAAGGTCCCTGTCCGGCTCCATAGCTGAATGGTCAGCGTAGTCACTTTCGCTTCAGATGGCCCTGGGTTCGATTCCTGGTGGGTCGGAGGTTTTAACCTGAAATGGTTAATTCCTCTGCCTTGGGGACTGGGTGTTTGTGATGTTCCCAAACATCCCCGCAATTCATACATCACACACAACACTATTCTTCACTACCATAACATACCATTACACTGTTTCCCAAACACGGCAGTTGCCGTCCACTCTTGTCGGTGGGTCTGCCTTACAAAGGCTGAACCAGGCTAGCGGTAGCCATACGAAGTTATTATCCTTTTCTTCTTTTTTTAAAAAAAAGTTGCTTCTACTTCGCACAGATACAGATAGGTCTTACGGCGACGATGGGACAGGAAAGTGCTAAAATTGGTAAGGAAGCGGTCGCGGCCATGATTAAGGTACAGCCGCAGCATTTGTCTGGTGTGAAAATGGGAAACCACGGAAAAGCGTCTTCAGGGCTGCCGACAGTGGAGTTCGAATCCACTATCTCCCGAATACTGGATACAGGTTGCACTTAAGAGACTGCTTGGTCACTAAATTATTATAAAGTCTGTGTGTATATGATTAATTATATAATTAGGCCCATATAAAATACCACACATTTCCTGTTTGTATGTACATTTACAAAACACTAGGTGTTCTCCACAATGTGCAATAATAACTAAGAATGAATAGTTTTAATTTTAATTCTGGAGTTCAGAGATTTGTATCATCGTCCGACTCGTTGGCTGAATGGTCAGCGTACTGGCCTTCGGTTCAGAGGGTCCCGGGTTCGATTCCCGGCCGGGTCGGGGATTTTAATCGCTTCTGATTAATTCTTCTGGCTCGGGGACTGGGTGTATATGTCCGTCCCAACACTCTCCTCATCATATTCAGACAACACACTACACTACCAACCATCACAGAAACACGCAATAGTGCTTACATCCCTCCATAGAGGGTTGGCGTCAGGAAGGGCATCCGGCCGTAAAAACAGGGCCAAATCCACATGTGCGACGCAGTTCGCACCCGCGACCCCACAGGTGTGGGAAAAGAAGAAGAAGAGATTTGTATCATCAAATTTTTCGATGAGACCGGTGTGGCTACAAGGCTTGGCATAATTTTCTGGCGCCTAGTTGTTCGGACGAAATGTTCAAGCGGAGGTGCGGTTCTAAATGTAGCTTATTGTGGTACTTACTTTTCAGGTACATAGTGCAAAACCTGCACACTGATTGATATGTTGTTGAAAAATATATCACAGACTTGATAGCGTGGCCAACAATATGACGAGCTTCGTTCAGTCTCTTCAGTCAAGCAAACATAAACACAGGTTTTACCAACTTCGAAGTGTCACTTGCTAGGTTGTCCAATATCACGACGAGTGAAAGAATCTTGTAGGCTGTGACCCAATTGAGAATAGCAAAGTTAAAACTTCACCAATAGCATTATGACGTATTAAGTTTAAAACGAAATAGTTCAATTCCTTTGTTTTTCATTTTACCGAGCTCGATAGCTGCAGTCGCTTAAGTGCGGCCAGTATCCAGTAATCGGGGGATAGTGGGTTCGAACCCCACTGTCGGCAGCCCTGAAGATGCTTTTCCGTGGTTTCCCATTTTCACACCAGGAAAATGCTGGGGCTGTACCTTAATTAAGGCCACGGCCGCTTCCTTCCCATTCCTAGGCCTTTCCTATCCCATCGTCGCCATAAGACATATCTGTGTCGGTGCGACGTAAAGCAAATAGCAAATATATAACATATATTTCATTTTTTTTCCTCTTTAAAATTTTCCCTTGAAAGCTGCTCGCGTACTCCCTAAAAGTTTCACCCGCACCCCTACGGTTATACGTACCACAGTTTGAGGACCACTAGTTTAGAGTATGCGCTGAATGACTCTTTCCGACAATGTGAACGTGAAGATTTCCATATTTGACTTGGCGATAAGCACTCGGAAATGTAACTTTGCTAGTCCCTTCCTTAGCTCCGACCCCTCCTCACCTTCACTGATGATGGAGAAAGTTTTGGAGGCAGGTAGAAGGAGGCTTCCTTTTTCTGGTGAGTACTTTGAGAAAACTCAGACTTGAGACTTTGTTACACGAGGTCACACTTTAACTGTTTACATTTCTCTTGAAGCTGGGTTTATAATGGCAGCCGTCGCTCAAGCAATTACATTACGTAAGGTTCTCCGAATATTTTAATTAAAATTTGCATTGAGGTGAGCCTAACCTATTAACAGTGTGGACGGAATATAAGGGAATCATACATGTCACGTTAGCTTGAACTCCTGAAATGTAATAATGAAACGTCGACCACTGCGTTCTCATCACCCAGAGGGAATTAACTGAGCTATTATAATTACATTATTGTAACCATCTGATAACGAACAGTGAAATAGAAAAGCACTACCTGTTTACGTGACATATGTAATGAAACATTGTGATGATACTCGGAATACACAATGTTACTACTTGTAATATGTAATAGATGCCACTTCAGCTACCAACGCTGTGAAGGAAATTTAAACTCATTCTTCAGTTTCCATTCTCTATCTCAACTCATAACAAGAAAAATGTTTGTTGCACGATGATGATGATGATGATGATGATGATGATGATGATGCTTGTTGTTTAAAGGGGCCTAACATCGAGGTCATCGGCCCCTAATGGTACGAAATGAAATGACAACAAATAATTCAAAATAATAAACTGACCAAGAGAAAAAAAATAGTCATGAAGAAGGAATGGATGGACATGTAGCAAAAAAATCAACAAAAAACGAGCAAACAAAAGAATTAGTGGATTCAACTAAATAAAAGGATCATATATAATTTATTACTGACCAAGGGACCACTCATAAAGCAGAATCCTGAATCGAGGATGCTTGATGTCGAAAGCGGTGAAAAATCCACGCCTAAGGCCCCACAGAATGGTACATGTCGCGAGTAAAGTAGAACCATGCTATTTGTCATGTTGGGGTACTAATCAAAAGTAGCGAAGACTCACGGTGTTCCACACAAGATGCTACTAATCACAAGTATTGTACTTCGTACAGGTAACGCAGACCTATGGTGTTTCTCACACAATGGCGCCACTCATAGCCAACGCAAACCAATGAGTTTCCTCACCTAGGTGTACTAGTCACGGATGCCGGTCCCACGGGCCCCGTGGTGTTCCTCACATAGTGGGTGCTAATCACAGGCAACGCAGACCCACGGTGTCGCTCATATAGCGGTACAACTCACAGGCTACGCCCAGACCCGCGGTGTTGCTCACATGGGTACGACGCACGGGTACTGGAAACCCACAGGGGAACCACTCTCTGCTTCCACTAATCACAAACCTATTGTGTACCAAATATAGTGGTACTACTCGTAAGTAAAGGCGCCCATGGTGTTCCCCGTCCGATGGTACTAATCAATAGTAGTTTCATGGTTCTAATACCAGCATCCCTTGGTCGCCCCTTGTAGTCGCCTCTTACGACAGGCAGGGGATACCGCGGGTGTATTCTACATGTGCATCCCCAACCCGCAGGGGGTTTTGTTACACGAGACCGGTTTTCATAAATCTAAATAGGATGATCTGTCAATACATCATAAAATTAACTGTAATAGTCATTCTGCCATAAAAATTATGCAATTACTTACAAAATGTTGCAGTTTCGAATGGAACAGGGAGTACCCAAGGCATCCATTCTAATAAAACGTGATTCAAAAATGAAATGGCGTATGAGGACAAGTTCGGCTCGCCAGATGCAGGTCTTTTGATTTGACACCCGTAGGTGACCTGCGCGTCGTGATGAGGATAAAATGATGATGAAGACAACACATACACCCTGCCCCCGTGCCATTGGAATTAACCAATTATGGTTAAAATTCCAGACCCCGCCGGGAATCGAACCCGGGACTCCTGTGGCCAAAGGCCAGCACGGTAACCATTTAGCCATGGAGCCGGACGCGTGATTCGAAGATAAATTAAGACACCAGAACATTACTGCACACCTTCGGTTATCACATAAGTTGTCCACAGTATGACAAATGAATGATTCTGAGCAAGAATCGGGCAGTTTACTCGCTTGTGCTAATAAAGTTAGTTAATAGCACGCAATGGCGTTGCTTGGAATGTCCTGGGAGTTGCCGGTTCGAAACTGGTACAGTCGAGGTGAGAATGAGCTTCGTTCGAGCGTTCTACTAACGTTTTACGTGGGACTTCTTTCCAAATACAATATCAAATGAGTACAATTATACGAAAAGTAATAATATATATAATAATAATAATGTGTGCATTTGTCATTTTGAAAGATGTGACCAAAATATGCGCACAGCTACAAAATTGTTCCATGAAGTTGATTGTTTCATGGAAACTGCCCTGTTCTCTCAAAACAAATAATCTCTAAACTCCTCACACCTGCAATTGTTTCCGGAGAGAATGCAGCCTTGCCTCTTGCGATATTCATCTTCTCCAGGTTAGTTGGATAACCCTTTGTTTACTGACGCAATTTGCAAGTTCCACTTTATAAAAATCACTACAGAACTTGCACGTTACCTGGAATTTTGAATTGGCGTATGGCTTTTAGTGCCGGGATTGTCCGAGGACATGTTCGGCTCGCCAGGTGCAGGTCTTTATATTTGACTCCCGTAGGTGTCCTGCACGTCGTGATGAGGATGAAATGATGATGAAGACGACACATACACCCAGCCCCCGTGCCAGCGAAATTAACCGATACAGTCCAATGTAAACTACGGTATATATTGCACATTTTTGTTGGGCGTATTTTATTCACACCTTCGTTTATCATCTGTATAGATTTCAATATTTATCTCATTCTGTATTGCAATAGATTTTAGAGATCATACGCAGGTTCTTGAACGCCAGCTCGTACTTGTACACTGAAAGTTCGGAATTGAGTACTAAAACTTCTGTTGTTTAAATGCATGTTTATTCAAAGCTTCCATGTATTACATGTTTGTTCATTGCTCAACCTACATGCATAAAAATGACTATA
Source organism: Anabrus simplex (assembly GCF_040414725.1). NCBI lineage: Eukaryota > Metazoa > Arthropoda > Insecta > Orthoptera > Tettigoniidae > Anabrus > Anabrus simplex. The sequence continues at coordinate 459,429,837 of NC_090265.1, read as the reverse complement.
CAATAATGCAAAGCAAGAAAGAAATAGTTGAGATTAATAAATGCGATGAGAATGTTAAAAATAATAATTGTGCAAAACTGAAAAAAAAATCTATAAATGAAGGCAAAGAATAACGAGAAAGTGGCTTCATTACAACATATTTCCTTAATCTTGGGGCCATGATTGGGATTTACAGTATATACACGGTAAGTTAGCAATGTATATAATACACCGGTTAGAAGACGGGACAACAAAATTCGCGTCTGCGGCGTTACTGATAGTAAAACCTATTACCTTCCATAATTTCAAGAGTCTTCATGGACTGTTTGAGGATGATGTTGTTTTAATCTTTACGTCCAAAAGCAGTACTATGGACGTAGAAATGTTCATATTAACCACCCATATGTCACGTTCGATCATGAAAATTATTTCTACTGTAGAGCCACTCGTTCTCGCTAAAGTTCTCAATGCAGTTAAATATTTCTAACTTAATGAGAGGTACACTTGTTCATCTCCGTGTCTCGTCGCCTCACGACTCTTGGTAATACGTGAGCTTGCTAATTGGTCCAGGTCATTTGCTTATATTCGGGAGATAGCGTATTCGAACTACACCTTCAGCAACCCTGAAGATGGTTTCTCCTGGTTATTTTATATTCACATCAAGGAAATGCCGTGTATGTCCTATATAAAGTACCATGGCCTCTATTTCCCCAGTTCTAGCCCCTTCCCATCTCACAGTCACAGAAAACCTAACAATGGTTTTATCGACATTGAACAACTAGCAAAAATATTGCAACACATGTTTATTACATTACTAATTTAATATCTCTAGAAGTACAGTAAGTCAGAACTTGCTATGTCAGGTCTAAAGCGATGTCGTTATACAGAGTGTTACATTATTCCATCAATATGGCACGAACAGTGTTAAATTATTTCTGCAGGGAAAATGTTTTATCTAAATTAATGTGTGTTACCTTTTACATTTTGTTTACTGTTTCACCTCGTGAAACACACACATATACGCAATCCTCTAGTTTTGTTAGAAACGTTATATACAGTAAAACCACAATATTTTAATTAAATGATTTTATTTAGTTACACAGTCACACCTTTGTAAAATATCACCCACTGATGTTTGTGACAAAGAATGAAAATGATCCGTTCATGTTTTTCTTTTATAAATGTGTTTCATATTTTACCACCTCGATTTATACACCGGATTGACTGAACGGAATAATGCTGGAATTCTTAAATAGTTGGCATGTTTAATTCACATTTTTCTTTGTAAAATATCTGGAAGTCCGCCTGTGGTGTAGTGGTTAGCGTGATTAGTTGCCACCCCCGGAGGTCCGGGTTCGATCCGCGGCCCTTTCACGAAATTTGAAAAGTGGTACGAGGGCTGGAACGGGGTCAACTCAGCCTCGGGAGGTCAACTGAGTAGAGGTGGGTTCGAGTTCCCCCTCAGGCATCCTAGAAGTGGTTTTCCGTGGTTTCCCGACTTCTCCTCCAGGCAAATGCCGGGATGGTACCTAACTGAAGGCCACGGCCGCTTCCTTCCCTCTTCCTTGCCTGTCCCATCCAATCTTCCCATCCCTCCACAAGGCCCCTGTTCAGCATAGCAGGTGAGGCCGCCTGGGTGAGGTACTGGTCATTCTCCCCTGTTGTATCCCCGACCCAAAGTCTGAATCTCCAGGACACTGCCCTCGAGGCGGTAGAGGTGGGATCCCTCGCTGAGTCCGAGGGTAAAACCGACCCTGGAGGGTAAACACATTACGAACGAACGAACGAACGAACGAACGAACGAACGAACGAACGAACGAACGAACGAACGAACGAACGAACGAACGAACGAACGAACGAACGAACGAACAAAAATATCAGGAATCGTTTTCAAATAACGTAAATAAATCCCATTGTTTCCACCTTTTAGTATATTCATCGAGTGCTTGATGTTCGGTGCTTCGAGAGTCCGACGCTTCGAGAGTCCGACTCGTTGGCTGAACGGTCGGCGTACTGGCCTTCGGTTCAGGGGGTCCCGGGTTCGATTCCCGGCCGGGTCGGGGATTTTAACCTTAATTGGTTAATTCCAATGGCACAGGGGCTGGGTGTATGTGTTGTCTTCATCATCATTTCATCCTCAACACGACGCGCAGGTCGCCTACCGGTGTCAAATAGAATGACCTGTACCTGGCGAGTCGAACCCGTCCTGGTATATCCCGGCACTAAAAGCCATACGACATTTCATTTTCAGTGCTTCGAGAAACCTGCAGAATAAGTGAGACTAGGGAGCCTAGTGACGTTCGTGAAAGTTAAGTGGGACTGGTCCGTGGACGACTGGAGACGCATGAGTGATGAATCACGCTATAACATATGGCGGTGCCCGGCACCGCGGTGTAGGGGGCAACGCGTCCGCCTGTCACCCGGCGGCCCCGTGTTCGATTTCCGGCTGGGTCAGGGGTTTTTGATTGTAAATGATTAATATCCCTGGCCTGGGGACTGGGTGTTCGTGTCGTCCTTAACGTTCCTTTCCTCACATTCAACACTCTACACTTCCGCAATTACAATCGCACGTAGGTTCATATCATATGGCGCAAGTGGTGGCAAAAGATCTACAGAGGTCGACGCCACGAAAAAATATAATTTTTTTTAAACATATGGCGGTCAGATGGAAGAGTTTGTGTGGCGAATATCTGACGAATTATACATGCTAGCCTTCAAAGAAAGTTGGTGGAGATGGGGTAACAGTGTATGGGGTGTTTTTCAGAGATGTCATAGCCCCTCTGACAATGCTATACGGTACGCTAAATATGGAATGTTATACAAATATTTTGACGGCTGGGTGTTGTCTACGGTAGAAAACCAGTTCGTAGGATATCACTCCGTGTGTTAGCATGATAATGTTTCTGCCATTTAGCGGGATCTGTTCGTAAATGGTTTGTGGACAATAAGGTTCCGGAAATGGATTCGCCAGCCGCAAGCCCGGACCTCAATCCTCTGATGTACTTGAACGGCGATTTCGCCCCGCATCCCAGCGACAATATATCTCTAGCTACGCATGGTGCAACCCTGCAGGAAAAATAGTCTCCCATTCGCCTGGAGACGTTCCGACGCTTGGTAGACAGTCTTTACGTATTGAGCTGTAATGCACGCTAATGGTTGATTCGGGATGTAGACTCTTTGACAATTCATCCAAAGAACATTTAGAGGACAGTTTTGAATAGGTATCCGGATACTTTTGATCAGAGAGTGCATTTGGTAATCTTATAATAATAATAATAATAATAATAATAATAATAATAATAATAATAATAATAATAATAATAATAATAATAATAATAATAATAATATTGCCCGTTCTACAGGGAGAGGCTGTGAGTTACCGCGCTATGCCGGTGACATCAGGCACAGATTACCGACAGTTCATAGCTAGACTCACCAGCACGCTGTAGTAGCGCTGACAATAGCTCAGTTTCGTTACGATAGCCTAAATTATTATTTTAGAGTTAATAATGAATGAAGGTGAAAACTAATGTAGATCTTCCCGCTCATCAATGCAGCTGTTGAAAATGATGACCGTCTTTTTTCGATACAAATTTGCATCAGCGTAAAATATTCCGAATCATTCATTGTATCTCAGCCTCAGGAATTTCGCGTATCAGTCATCTTTTTTTTTTTTTTTTTTGGTAGTTGCTTTACGTCGCACCGACGCAGATAGGTCTTATGGCGACGATGGGACGGGAAGGGCCTAGGAGTGGGAAGGAAGCGACCGTGGCCTTAATTAAGGTAAGCGCAGAAGATGGTTTTCCACGGTTTCCCATTTTCACACCAGGCAAATACTGTGGCTGTACCTTAATTAATTATTTCCTATTCCCACATACTGTTTGATGATGATGATGATGATGATGATGATGATGATGATGATGATGATGATGACGCTTGTTGTTTAAAGGCGCCTAACATCTAAGGATATCGGCCCCCACATACTTTTTAAAATACAAACAAATCTAGCTAACTTTCCCGGTGTAATCCAGGTAAATACCATTTACCTTAGCGAGTCAGTTCAATAGCTGAGTGGTCATGGTCTTGGCCTTCCGTCCTCGAGGCCCAAGGTTCGACTCCCGGCCCGGTCAAGGGATATAACGTGTAAATTGTTAATTACCCTGGATCGGGTACTAGGTGTTTGTGTTGTCCCCAACTTTCCTACAGCTCACACCCAACACTATTATCTACCACACTCAGACGCGGTTTCCTACATGGCAGACGCCGCGCACCCTCATCGCATGGTTTGCATTACGGAGGCTGTACCACGCTTGCAGTAGCCTCGTGACATTAACCCTTTTAATACCAGTCGCTTATAGGTGGTGTATGCGAAGAATACCAGGCTTATTTTAAGAAATTGCAATGTTTCAGTAAAATCATTATAACTTTCTTATTATTGAAGATATGCCTCCGATATTTTAACTTATCATATAAAAGGAGGTTCTTTACATGTTTTTAAAGTCACAGCCTATGTTATATTAACGCTATAACATAAACAAATTATTAGTTTAACAATTATCAAAATGAAAATTGAAAAAAATAATTGAGATAAAGAAACTCAAATCAAAATTATGCACTGAAAAATATTATTGTCTGCAGATACATGCTCTTGGTTCACTATTTGCAAAATTTCAATAACCTAGGCATTAAAGTTTCTAATTAAAAATATTTTATGACCTGGTGTTTCGAGATAGAGCGGGGAGGGCTCGAACCGTGTGTCATTTCCAACGGAAACTTCACTGAACATTGTGTTATGCATGTAGGCATTGTTGTCATTACTGCCTGCATCACGGCCTACACTGTCTTCATTTCCGTCACTTTCCGAATCAGGATCACTGTCACTTTCACTAATGACAATACCACGAGGTTTATTGTACTGTGGAATGTCATCGCTACACTCACTTCTTGTCTCTGAAATAACACCACCAACATCATTATTACATGAGCCTGATATAGCTACATCTTCATCAGACTCAATATAGTCGTCATTGACACAGAGTCTGTTAATATATTCAGCTAAATCGTCATCATTCTCGAACACATCGCGCGCGACAGAGGCGGCCATTTTCCTACTCAGAAACTTTTACGGTGTACAGAATATAGGTCGCTTTGACAAAATAATATCTCCGTAAATAAAGCGACTGGCGCGATAGTTGTGGTAGATTTAGAAACTACAGGTTCCGAAGAGTCTAGATCACCTGCATTGTGCTGCTATATGTCCGGAAACTAAGAACTACAAGCAAATACAAAACTGCTTGCGTAAGGAGCGCTATTGCGTTCCCGGCAATTTTCGCTCGCTCGCCGAGGAACGCTTTTGCGCTCTTTGGTATTCTAAAGGTTAAATTTAACATCAGCCGTGATCAATCCTGCTATACTAGAAACAGAAAGCCATGCATAACTGACTGGTAGTGGGTTTAAGACCTGGAGTTCTTCCTGCCACTGCATGCTGGTCCTAGTGAAAATCCCACCAGAAATCGCCGGGATATGAACCTACGACACTCTGTTTAGGAGGTACGTCGCTAGACTACGGTGCAGGACCACCACCTCACGCCTCCCTCCCTCTCTCCAGGAAGTTCAACTTCAAAAGCATATGTACCTTCATGTCTTAAAAGCTTTCAAGCAGAAGTGTTGCTTTTCTGAAAGAAAGAACAAAAAAGAAGAAGAAACAACCCACTTACAATATACGTAGGGTATAACTAGAAGCAAAGTTTACTCTGACTCCGATGTGGAACGATAATAAATATGGCAAGCATTTCTTCAAACGTGCAATTAGTTGTTCGGAGGACCTACATCATCAAAAGCGCGAGAGAACACTACAAGCCTCGTATACCCAATTGCAGTCGACCTGTCCTACTCCATGGACAGTGATGAAGGACACGATGTGTGCAGAGCAGCTCGACCCACTCTGGGGTACCGAAGGCCATTTACGAATCTGTAATTCATCACAAGAGGGTGAACAAGTAGGGTTTCTGGTCCTGCTATAGACGGACAGAAATTGTTTATTCAGGGACCTACAGGTATAAACGGTAAGAAGCCAATTATGAAACAAAATTACGCCATCAAAATAAAAGTAGAACTACACTTAACCTACTAAGAAGGACGCAAACTCCGGACGTCACATTCACGTCTCACGTTCCACACTGATATCTACTCGGCTAATCAGCTCAGTGACGAAGTGTGGATAAATGATTATAAAAAGACATGGAAATGTAGTGCTAATGAGAAAATCTACGTCAGGGTACAAATGGCGAGTTTTTTTTTCCTTTCCATTATAGACGGTAATGGTAAAGCAGTGCAAGATCAGTGGGAGATGCTCAAAATAAATGTTTATATTAAATAATATTATAAATTAGATTTCTTATAGTGCCAGTACATCTACCAAATGATCCAAATATATTGTTCAGACATATATTATCCAGATATATATTGGATAAATACTCGCACTTAGCTCAAATGATGCCCTCAATATTAAGCTGGCGGGTTGTTAGCTGAGGGTCCAGGGTCCGAGTAAATGCAGAGTCCTTAGAAGGACTTTTCTTCTTGTCGGTTTTACTGCCATCGTCGTGAGGCACCATGCGGCAGTACGGCGGTATCATATCACTGTTGCTTTCTTAGCCTCCACCATGGAGGCACGTGTAGGGTAATTGAAGTATTCACCTACCGTCGTAAAGCAGCAGGTCCCATTGCCGACTGGTTGATATTTAACTCCGTCAGACAATGCGGGTCATCTCTGGTACTGTACATTGTACTCCTTCTCTGTGGCTACCTGTACTCTGTAATATTGTTCTCCCATCACATCAGGAGACAGCAAGCCCTTGCCCGCCTGTGTTGAATAATTAATAATAATGTTGCTTTTCATATTCATCACGACGTCAAACAGCTCTCTACAACCAGGCTGAAATCCCGAAAACCAGCATGAAGAACGGCTTTGGACCTTACATTCACTCAGTTCAACCCCCGAAATGTCTGGAGAGACGAATGGTTAAACTCATCACCTCGTGGCCCCATTCAAATCTTGACCCTACCACAAGATTAGCTTTGTTTCAATCTGTCTCGGATAGTCTGGAGAGGACTGAACAGAGTTCGGTGTGACACTGCTGTAACTGGTGCAGCCCTACATCAGTGGGGTTGGATGGACTCTCCTCTATGTGACTATGGTATTGAAATGCAGACTATCGACCATATCGTGCAGGAGTACGTTCTACACTTGTATCCTAGTTCCTTGAATGAAATTCACTCAGCTACCACGCATGGGTTAGAAACCTTTCAATCCAAATAATGAGAATATCGTCATAATGCTGTAAATTGTGTATTTTGAAAAATTATTCCTTATTGCCTTGTATGTATCATGGGCTAAATAAAATAAATAAATGAGATATCAGGTGATTGCGCGTTCTGGTGAAACATCCATCTTCCAGGATCTCAGCCGTACTAAACTTGTCTCTACAGCACCGGTAAATTAGAATTTAGCAAATTTAATCACATTAAGTAATAAAATTACAATATCTGACCTATTGTGAAATTAATTTCAAATATATTTCCGACATTCAATATCAGTGCAGTCTATCGTAATGTCATGTCAGAAAAGCAACACTCCGGGAGAGGTAAGAATGTATATCTGTCAGCTATAGAGTTGCTATGTTCTGGAGTGTAACGCCTATTGTAGTATGTGTATCTGTGTTTGTTCTGAAAAATAATTAATAATAATAGCATGGATCGTATACTCTCAACTACTGTGTGCAAGCATTTTAATATGATGCTATTTAGCCCGCTTGCGTGTCAGTTTCAACATCCCGTATTGTCTCCCAGGTGGCAGAGAAATCTAATCTCTGTTGGGCTTAGGTTTATTTTTTGTCGGGTAAACTCCAAATGTATCACAAGAAATATTTTCCGTGTCGACATCGTACAACGCGGAGAGATGAGTGAACTTATTTAACGCCCGTCAAAGCTCCCCCCTCCCCTGCCTCTGCCAGGCTTGAACTCCTTATCTTGGGATCCACACATCCATTGATCCATAGAAGGAACTTTGTTTTGAAGAATTTGCACCATAATAACCCAACATTTGTTTGGAGCAATTTCTCTGTTGATGACTAGTGTTCGTGCCAGGAAATTGGACTTCCAGCACATTTAGCCTCACTCTGTAACTGAGAAGAAACAGAGGGCTGACAATAGATAGGGTAGCAAATACCATTCTCGGCAGAGCAGATCAACCACACATCAGTATCAGTTATTCACAAGAAGTCAACAATGAACTTTTTCTTCTGCTTATTCTGGATATTTTTCATAATTTTTGGGGGGTCAGAACATCATGTGGGTTTGACCTAGTTTTACGAATGGATAGCCTTTCTGACGCTAAGCCTATACGGAGTGATATATTCACTGTTGCGTCTCTCTGGGATGGTTGGTAGTGTTGCGCGTTGTTTGGAAATGAAGGGAAGTATATTAAGATCAACACAAAAACCAGTCACCGAGGCAATGGAATTAACCATGTGCAATTAAATTCCCTGAACCGGCCGTAAATCGAACCCGGGACCCTGTTTTGATTCCGAATATTTTAAAGAAGTTGTCGTTAATATTCCTCGCTAAATTATATCAATTTACCTTTCAGAGCCTTCAATAGAACAACGTTTAATAGAGTATTATTCTCACCAAATGTTGCCAGTATGACCAGAAAATTACATCAATTGTATCTATACATTTTAACGTTATTTGGTCACGGTAATTTCTCACTAAAGTTGATATAAATTATTTTCTGTTAATGGTATTTAACCCTGCAGTGTAATAACTACAGTATATCCAATATTAAATTAAGATCAATTCCATACGATTTAAAAGGATCCACTCAAAAATTTGAAACGATGCCTCTGCCGCCTCTTTTATTAATCCTACCTCCACGATGTTCCCACTATGTTATTCTTTTAGGAAGGAACTTTGGGCTCATATATTTCTTATATAGATTCACTCTTTGGCTATTCGGCAATGTCCTCAACCCTAACTGTCGGATCAAATTGCAGCAGCACATTCCTTGTTATTGTCCTCGAAATACGTCTCAGATAAAATAGTTCTGAGTGTCACGGATTCAACGTATTGTCCTGTGTTGTTGTGAACTATAATACTGACCGTAATTAAATTTATCTGGATTTTGCAGAACTCTTCAAGGACTCAAAACAATTTCATCATCATCATCATCATCATCATCTGTTTACCCTCCAGGTTCGGCTTCTCCCTCGGACTCAGCGAGGGATCCTACCTCTACCGCCTCAAGGGCAGTGTCCTGGAGTTTCAGACACACTTGGTCGTGGATACAACTGGGGAGAATGACCAGTACCTCGCCCAGGTGGCCTCACCTGCTATGCTGAACAGGAGCCTTGTGGAGGGATGGGATGACTGGAAGGGATAGGCAAGGAAGAGGGAAGGAAGCGGCCGTGGCCTTAAGTTAGGTACCATCCCGGCATTCGCCTGGAGGAGAAGCGGGAAACCACGGAAAACCACTTCCAGGATGGCTGAGGTGGGAATCGAACCCACCTCTACTCAGTTGACCTCCCGAGGCTGAGTGGACGGCGTTCCAGCCCTCATACCACTTTTCAAATTTCGTGGCAGAGCCGGGAATCGAACCCGGGCCTCCGGGGGTGGCAGCTATTCACGCTAACCACTACACCACAGAGGCGGACTCTCAAAACAATTTGCGGTACCAATATGTGCCTGGATTTGATGTCAAGAAGAAAAGCTACACTCAGGATGATCCTTCAAACAAAACATAATTATATCAATTCGCTTTGAATTTGCTTTCCTGCAGCAGCGCTCACCTGTTGCATGGGCAAATAGTAACAGTGGAGAGGAAATTGGTAACCTTATTCCTGCTTAAATTGAGCGTTGTTTTACATTCAGCAAGACGACGCTTCAGTTTGTCATAGTGTACTATATGAGAAAACGTACTCCACATAATTGTACAGTTTTCAACACTTAATTGGAGGATGACTATCTATTGAACATAATAATAAGACTGTATACTGTACATCGTACATAAATCTTCCATTTACAAATGCCCAATGGATTCTCAATTCTTCCTCCCTAGCAACTAATAACATGGTGATAATGAGAGCTTCATCATATTGCTTGTTGGCAAACATCATCTCGGACAGAAAGACTAGGTCATGTCCTGAGAGGTAAGAAACACAGGCAAAGTAAAAGGCAATCGGAGAGCTTGTGGGCCGTAGATGTAGTGGCTCCAGAACGTAACAAGTAGACCCTAATCCGTTACATTGAACAACTTTTCAGGTTGGGTGAAACCAACGTAAACGACTGGAGGATGGCATTAGAAGAAACAGAAGAGCAACAGGAAAAGGCAGAGTTTGTTCTTGGAAGACTCTATGATACGGAATAATTCAAATTTATATTCATTTCCTGTAAATCTAGTGTAACATTACTTTATTATAAACATGTTTTTGTGAGATTATTTTAACCTGCATCTATAGTTCAGTTATTATGAGTTTCGACTTGACGTTTGAGCGCTGCCTTTTGGCGGAGGGTAAGTGAATTAATCAACAGCCAATCATAGGCAACCGATCGCTCCGATAGAGCGCGTTAGACTCCAGTTCTGGTTAGCGGTGTTGTCGATCTGTTGTTTACTGAAACCACGTGCTATCAGCTGTGTGTTGTATTGTGCTCAGTTCTTTTCGCGGTCTTTGTGTGTCTTTGTGCTAGGTTGTTGTTCGTTTATATTTCGTAGTGTAGAGTTTATAAATGAATTGTTTAGTATTTTTAATAGTATAACGCGTTATATTGTAGTGAATAGTGTGTAACAGGTGATCTAGTTTATATAGTAGCTTAGTTTAATATTTCGTTCGGTAGTTATATAGTAGGTTAATTTTAGGCCCGTGTGTGAATTTGATATTCTGTCATGTTGACGTTTACGTCTAAGGATGAAGCTCCCAAGAGAAGAAAGCCCTTCGGACGCGGTATTCCACTAAGGAGTCAGGTCCGGAAAATTGTTTGTAATGTTAGGGAGTCATTCTTGACAAAGAACCAACAATGGCGGCTAGAAAGAATGAGTTGATTAAGTGGTTAAAGGAGCACTATATTTTGGTTCGCGATGACATGGGGAAGTGGATCTTATGCATCTCTTGAAACAAAACAAGCTCCAGTGCCCAGTTTATGTGGTGGATGAAAAAGCCAGAAGGAACGGGCATGAAGTAGTTCACCTTCCACTATACCATTCCCATTTTAACGCCATAGAACTGATTTGGGCCCAAGTGAAGGATTATGTAGCCGAGAATAACCGACTCTTCACAGTTTCGGAAGTTGAAAGACTTATTTTTGAAGCCATAGGCCGTATAAGTGCGGAGGACTGGAGCAACGTTGTGGGACACACGAAATCCGAGATAATTAAAGCTTGGAAGAAAGAAAGTCTCACAGACGATTACGTTGAAAACTTTATTATCTCTTTAGGGTCAAGCGAGAGTGAAACCTCAACCGACGATGACAATGCCGATAGTGACTCAGAAATGAGCGGTATATTCGCTTTGAAGGATTATTTACTTCGTTACGGGAAACTGAACCTAACAGCAACGCGAGATCTTCTACATGGTGGGTAGAAATTTAATTTTTCTCACGTTTTATCTGTTCGAGCATTGACATATTTTTATCTTGTAGCCTTATCCTAAATGTGTTGTGTATTATTGCTCATCTTGTGTGAATCGTGTATGTTGTTACAAAAAAATAACTGATTATGGATTCCAGTATTACATTTCTGTTCGTGTTGTGTATCGTCAATCAGCTGTTTGTATTCGTAGCAATTTGGCACCACCGTCTGACTTCCGGCTAACTGTCAAGTCGAATCTCATAAAAACGGAACTATAGTCAGGCCACATCTCCGGCTACGGCACCCTGGACGAACCGTACTGCTTGTAGTCTTTAGAAGCGCAAACGAAACGAACCTGAAAATGAAAGCGTGGGTTCCTGAAAATATCATCTGCACCGTTTACATTGGCAAATTTGCAACCAACTTACGCTTCTGTGATACATTTACAGTAGATCGGGCTTCGGATCTGTCAGGGATCGTGTGATTATTGTACTGTGCCAACAATTGTACGTTACCAGATCTCACGCCACAGGCTTCTTCCTTGGGACAATCATCATCATCATCATCATCATCATCATCTTCATCACCGGGGGAGTTAGCCATGCGGTTAAGAGCGCGCACCTGTGAGCTCGCATCCGAGAGGTAGTGGGTTCGAACCCCACTGTCGGCAGCCCTGAAGATGGTTTTCCGTGGTTTCCTATTTTCACACCAGGCAAATGCTGGGACTGTACCTTAATTAAGGCCACGACCGCTTCCTTCCCATTCCTCGACCTTTCCTATCCCATCGTCGCCATAAAACCTATGTGTCGGTGCGATGTAAAACAACTATCATCATCATCATCATCATCATCATCATACCAGCATTGGGGCAGACCTTGTGGTTCTACTATTGATCTCATCATCCATCTAAGAACCCATAATCGGTGATAATGTTGATTTGATGACTATGTTGATCTTGAATTACAACGCATACGTTGGAAATTACATTATGCACTTCACTCTAGTTATAGTGGTAGAAACAGGTGCCCATATAATCACATTATACTCTGACAAATACTGAGTGGTAGCATCTCATAACTATGAAGTGGATGGGAGCAGAGATGGGCAGAGAGGTATTTATCGCTGCAGCACATAGTACACTATTGATCGACTCTTGCTTTGCTAGATGTCACACAGAAATAGGTGGATTTTCGGCGGTACTGAGATAGTAAAGGACGAAGACGAGGAAGGTAAACCTCCCCCACTCCCCACCCCCGCCCGCCCCCGTGGAAACAAGGGGAACCCCGGGAAGCTATCTTCATTAGTGATCGTACCCTCCATTTCCCAAGTAGGAACTTACAGACATAGAGCTGGCTTTCTCATTCTAAGCTTGCGGATTCGATCCCGGCTCAGTTCGGCGGTATTTGAAGGTGCTAAAATACGACAGTTTCGTGTCGATCGATTTACTGGAACGTCAAAATTCTCGTGAGGGACAAATTGTCAGCAAGTCACCGTCTCCGCAAACCGTTAATATAGTTAGTAGGACTTAAAGCCAATAACATTTTTATTACTTATGACTAGAGTCCGGATTATTAGGTACTGATAGGTTAGATTGCAAACTTACTTAAGCCAGTAATAAGTGTACCCTGCACTGTAGAACGGTTATGCTATGATATTTGCATATATATTAGGGGTACAGCCTACAGAACTCCTTGAATTTATTCTATTCTTCCTACATTGTGGTACAACGGGTTGCATGACACGTCCTACAAACCAAATTACTTTGCATTCTAACCTATTACCACCTAAAAATTCGAGGTATACTTATGACTTGTAAAGTAAGGCAACTTCCTCGGTGTTGTACTGACAAGATTGTGTTTTTAATTGTGAGAATGATCACATTACAACTTAGAAGTTCCCTGTAGAACGCTCATTCCTGATAGAGACCAGGAATTCCAACAATTACTTTCGTCTTAATGATCGTCTTGTACCAGAATAGCATGAATTCTTCGTGCTTTAAACGGGGACCTTGTTCGCGGAGTGATAAAGTCTAGTGGATCCATTGTTTAAGAAGACTGAAGCATTGTTCGAGCTCCTCGTGACTGACTATGACAAGCATACCAAATAGTCTGATGTTCCATGATATCTTATAATTGATAGCTTTTAACGAACACGTTTCTCTCCACCGAGAGTTCGGTTCTACACTGTGTATTGAAACAGCCATAGAACCATAGCTAATCAGTTCAAACCAGGAGGCGGCAGAAGAGTCTAGCGCCTGCTAATAATACAAGAATGATTCAATAAATAACGTAACAGCATATCTTATTGTGTGTATTTGCGCAAATTTCCCCGGGCACTCGGCTTTCTCGTTCTCACTCAAATTTGTTTTGGTCAGCTTCGTTTGTCGAGCTGGCAACATTGATACGTGAAATGTACTCTGACTGCACCACCCACGTAACGTATATTCTTCCTTCTTCTCCTTCTTCTTTTTATTTATAGATTTTCCCAAATTATTGAGATCGGTACTTGATGTGAATTTAGCCCAGTTTTATGATTGGATACCCTTCCTGACGTCCACCGTATATGGAGGTATGTATTCACTATTGCGTTTCTCTGTGGTAGTGTGTAGTGTTGTGTATATAATGAAGAGAAGTGTATTAAGACTATTACAGACACCTACTCCCAGAGCCAGAGGACTTAGCCAGATGCATTAACGATCTCCGCCCTGGCCGAGAATCAAACCCAAGACCCTCAGTACGCTAGTCATTCAGATAAGGAGGAGGACACACGTATTATGTAATATCCGTTAATTTATTAGAATGCGTATCTTGTCGGCGTCGCCCATGATGGAGCAGAAAAGTACGGACGTGACCGTACAGTTGCATCGCCACTAGCTTTTCGCAAAAGTGACTCTAGTTCGAATCTTGATCAATGAAAATGGGATTTTTGAACGGAAATTCCCGTTGCAGTAGTTCAGATACAGCTTAAAACTGGATATCCCTTAGCAGTGATTTTGGTGTCCACAGTCACGTGAAATGACAAGCTTGTTTTCTATCGGAGGTAGTTCGGGTCTGTTGCAGTGTCTTTGCAGGACGGTAAAGCGTGATTTACACGATGCTAGATGGACAGTAGCGATTGGAAAGACAGTCAGGCGGTCCATGGCCATTTAATTGGCTCTAGCGACAGCAAGTACAGTCGAAATGGACGGGCTGGCATCCAGCTGTACCTTGACAAAATGTTCGAGGAGGGAAGAGCTTTAATTCAAGAGGGAGTTTGTTCTTATGTTTTGAAGTAATGTGATGATTTTCTGGGAATTATTATTAGAGGAGAGAACTAGGAATACGAGTACGGGACTAGATAGTTTATAAATCGGGAGCTTCCCCAGATAACATTTTGTAAAACAGCTATATGATCAATATTCCGAGGAGTACAAATCATTGTTCAAACTTACACCAGCCCAATTTGAAGAACTCTCATTTTTAATGACGCCAATTATTATTTGTTCTGTTACTGTGGTGATCGTTGAGGTTCGTGATTTTCTACCTTTAGGAACAAATCTTCAAATCGTCCTGTTAAATGTAATTCCTGCTACGTTGATGCCATCGACGACGTCTTGAAGGATTTCATGAAAATAAGGGGGTGATTAGCGAGGCCAGTTACTACCGTGGGCTTGTGATCTGTGGTAGGGGAATGCCAGTTGCCAGTCAGTTCAGATACGTTTGATTTCGCCGATCTGGACAGTTGCTGGCGCATTGGCTTCTCCAGCGACAGGACCTAGTTTTTACGTTACCAGTCGCCGGCAACTTCAACTAGCATGCAGACTGGCCTCGTGCAAATTAGGTAGAAGGATCAAGGGAGATCAGTTCCACAACCTCTGCTGTTACTTGTCTCTCAAGTGAGAATAGGAAAAAAGAGCGATCGCTCTGAATTCCATGGATTGTGTTTGTGATGGAATCAGCGTCTCTGAAACGGCTCAGCTTGTTGCCTGCTCTCATGTCGCTATTGTGAGCACGTACCGAGTGTGCTGCAACGGTGGGCAAACAACAACACGTTGTCGAGCAGAGTATCTACAGGGGCTTATTGATGCCAAAGGTCAGCAAAGGCTTGGGGTGACTGCAGAGCCACAGTTCGAGACATCACCGAGTAGTACAACAGTAGTGATCAGTAAAATGCTCCCCAACACATGGTTCAGCTGCGCATTGGACTGTGGAGTCGAAGCTCTGGCCCGCGTGGTACATACGGGGCTGTAAATAAAGCAATTTAAAACAATAGTTAAGGACAATTACATATATTAGGCTATGTTTGGTCTCAAACTATATACTGGATATTCGATATTATTATCGAAAGTAGGCCGAAATTTCTTGTATGGAGGTACGGCTGCACCAACGTTTTATGGCACGAACCCCCGCTATTATGACTGCGGCTGAGTACATGGCTGCTGACAACGCTTCCCATGTGTCACTATTGGCCAACTAAACCCTGCGAAGTAACATATTTTACCATAAGAACGAGTTGATGAAGTAAATACATTCCACACAGAATCGTCTAACGAATTTTTGGTATTTTGAGAAGACATGAGCTAAGAGAAACGAAATGTAAAACTATATATTGACGAGTTTCGAGTTAATTTAAACGAATGAATATGTATATATATATATATATACATGTCGATTGTTTAGCATGCTCATTTAGTATTTTGGAAGTTCCCATTTTTAGAATTCATTGTCCTTGTCCGAGATCGAAGCCATGAGCTTCAGAACAGGAAAATAGCGGACTTGGAATGCCTATATTCTTATTTACGAGAATAACTACCTTTTCCCTGAATATTTCATTAACATCGGTCATACTGCTAGAGTGACTGATCGGCTCGCATTTTTCGATCAGGAATATGGAATGCAAGGGGAGTAAATGTTTAATTCACACCGTGGCTGACTTCAACATCTGGAAACAGAAAACAAGCCTATAAATAACTAATTAAAATACCCGTTCTTCGTACTGATTTATGAGAAAGGATTAAAGTAGTTAAATTAAGGTGGCCCTCAACTATGAGCGTGTCTTACAACACGCTCTTGTAGATAATGTTTACGACTATCTAATCGGGTACATAAATGTATAGGTTATGTCCGCCCGACACCTGACTAATAAAACAACTTGAAGGAGGAAGTAAGAAGGTACGAACCTTGGCCAAATGAAGATATCTGCAAAGGAAAGCAAACAGCCGTGAAAGGCGGGAAAATTAAAGCCTCTTTAGACCTCAGCGGTTTCATACAGTCGAGGTCGAAAAAGAACAAGAGTTGGCAAAGGAAGTTCTAACATAAAGGATCATAGGGGGAGCCTGGCGCAAATAAGTGGCACCAATGCCCGACTCAGCTCAGGGACGAGGGTCGTCACACGATGTCTCGCAATAAGATATTACAAAAGATTTGGCTATAAATAAAACGGGAGATCGTAAAGTATATAATAATTAAAATAACTGAATAGGAGATGTGAAATCTTATACTTTTCAAATTGAAATGTGAAATTTATACCTACTATTTTTTGCTGCATAATAAGAAAAAGATTGAAACACGAAATATAAATATAATGCCATGACGATGATAATGAGAAAGGATGAATAAGTAAAGAAATTGCAGTCCACAGTAGATGTGTCGTTCCTTACTGAACTGCTCCTAAAGAGCTACTTCTCGGGATGAGTAACACTTCAAGGAAGAACTAGCTAGGAAGATGTAGTTCTTTTAGTCCCAGCTAAGACCAACTTCATCCTCAGACCTCAAGGCAGGTTTCTATTAGTGACAATATGGCCGCGGGTGCGGCCAGGCGTAGGTTAAATGTGATCGTGGATATGAGTTTAAAGTAATAATTGTGAAATAGGTATTTCCGAGTCCGCATGTGACCGTACTTCGTGATCTTCAATACTGAAAAGGAAGTATTTGTTTCGCCAGTTGCTTTTACGTGGAACCCTGTAGGTTAATTATTTTGTATTTGAACGTGGTACCGTGTTTGTTTACCATTTGTTTGAGTGGTGCTATTATAATTATTGGGGTTTCCTTACAATGTAGTGTGCATATATTAGGCTAACATGGATCGATTGTGTTGTGTACCTCTCTGTAGGTCAAATTACGGTAATTCTTAGGGCATGTCTGCCCTCGCCGAGAGAAATGGATTCGGTGTATTGGAAGTGATAATTTTTCTGTAAATAATAAAATTGTCGTGTGCATCAAACATTTAAACTTTAAGTTTATTGTCCACAAAGATATATTTCCCTTATTCGCACGCGAGAGAAATAACGACTAGTGTCAGAACTGCTCAGTCCCGCAAATGAACAGTTCTTTCAGAGCAGTTCTTTTAGTTCCTCAGTAACATCGCTCGCAAGAGTCCCAGGCGGCTGGGCTGCCGACAATGGGTAATGGTCCGTGACCAGCACGCGGGTATGTTATACCTGCCCGCACTTCACACCACAGCAGCCGAATGTACCTTTAAAATTAAAGATCATAAATTCAAACCCTCTAAATATCACATAACTTGCGTTTGAATTAGGCCCATTTTAGCTTTGAGTACTTCATATCTTCTTCTTCTTCTTCTTCTTAATCTGTTTACCTTCGAGGGTTGGTTTCTCCCTCAGACTCAGCGAGGGGTCCCACCTCTACCGCCTCAAGGGCAGTGTCCTGAAGCGTGAGACATTAGGTCTGGGGATACAATTGGGTAGAATGACCAGAACCTCGCCCAGGTGGCCTCGCCTGCTATGCAGAACAGGGGCCTTATGGGAGGATTGGAAGATTGGAAAGGATAGACAAGGAAGAGGGAAGGAAGCGGCCGTGACCTTAAGTTAATTACCATCCCGGCATTTGCCTGGAGGAGAAGTGGGAAACCACAGGAAACCACTTTCATGATGGCTGAAGTGGGAATCGAACCCACTTCTACTCATTTCATCTCCCGAGGCCGAGTGAACCACGTTTTAACCTTCGTACCACTTTTCAGATCTTCGTGGCAGAGCCGGTAATCGAACCCCGGCCTCCGGGGGTGGCAGCTAATCACACTAACCACTACACCACGGAGGCGGACGTACTTTACATCACGAACACAAAAATGTAAACAAATTGTGCCGATACTTACATAAATTTAGGCCAAGTTTTATAGTTTTCCTATTGGCGTTTCGTATCGCTATCAATCTACACAAGTAAATTTACATTTCACTAGAAAGTTTTCTCTGCGCACTTCTGTAGAAGAGTCCCGGGCCAACCTTCTGGTTAGTCTTACTCCAGCTCCTACTCCTAGTCCCATCACATCCCGCTCAAATCGCATACAAGCCTCTCATTGGTCGGTTGGGACTAAAAGAACTACAGCTCCGTAGCTAGATTATGTCGACACTTACATAAATATACGCCATGTTTTATGATTCCGCAAGTGGTATCACGTAATACAATCCATGTATACAAGTAACTGACAACCTTCTGTTCTGGTTAGTCTTATTCCTACTCTTAGTTCGACTATTTCCCGCTCATATCGTATGCAAGCGTCTTATTGGTCGGTTGGGACCAACACCAACTGCAATACTCAGACCACAATACAGGAAAAACACGGCTACCTTACCTGCCCAAAGCTGGCATGGCGAGGAATAACCTAATAGTGATCGTGAGAATGTTATATTACGAAAATATTGCTTTTCGAAGGTTTTCAAAAACTTAGCATTTGATACGTAAAAGAGAAATGATAATTTTACGTGCTCTTTATCTAGGAGAGCTTTTTTATTTCTTATTCAACGTCGCACTAACAACATCGAAGGTTTCGGCGACGCAACGATGGGAAAGGGCTAGGGCTGGGAAGGAAGCGGCCATGGCCGTAAGTAAGGTACTGCTGTCCCACCATTTGCCTGGTGTGAAAACGAGAAACCACGGAAAACCATATCAGGGCTGCCGGCAGTGGGGTTCGAACCCACTATCTTCAGAATGCGAACTCATAGCTAGGCGCCTCTAACCTCACGGCCAACTCGGGCATTAAGTTACCAACACCTAAAAATTTCACTTCATTCAAAACTTGAATATGGACTTAGAAAATATTGACGCAGTATCAAATAAACAATTAATTTTTCGGTTATCAACACTATCCTATTATACATCATTCACCAAAATAAAGTTGACTAAAACTAGCACGATGCAAAACCACGAAATAATTCCTGTTGGTTCCCTGCTTTTGAAGTTTCTTGGCAATGTATTTTGATATTTTCTTTTCATTTGAGATAAAGATATTGGCCAGAATTTTTACACACTCCTTTATAACTTTTGTCGAAGGAACAGCATACTTCCACACATCACTTGAATTATTACTGTACCGAGCTCGATAGCTGCAGTCGCTTAAGTGCGGCCAGTATCCAGTAATCGGGAGATAGTTGGTTCGAGCCCCACTGTCGGCAGCCTTGAAGATGGTTTTTCGTGGTTTCCCATTTTCATCATCATCATCATCATCTGTTTACCCTCCAGGTTCGGCTTTTCCCTCGGACTCAGCGAGTGATCCCACCTCTACCGCCTCAAGGGCAGTGTCCCGGAGCTTCAGACTCTTGGTCGGGGGATACAACTGGGGTGAATGACCAGTACCTTGCCCAGGCGGCCTCACCTGCTATGCTGAACAGGGGCCTTGTGGAGGGATGGGAAGATTGGAAGGGATAGGCAAGGAACAGGGAAGGAAGCGGCCGTGGCCTTAAATTAGGTACCATCCTGGCATTCGCCTGGAGGAGAAGTGGGGAAACCACGGAAAACCACTTCTAGGATGGCTGAGGTGGGAATCGAACCCACCTCTACTCAGTTGACCTCCAGAGGCTGAGTGGACCCCGTTCCAGCCCTCGTACCACTTTTCAAATTTCATGGCAGAGCCGGGAATCGAACCCGGACCTCCGGGGGTGGCAGCTAATCACGCTAACCACTACACCACAGAGGCGGACTTCCCATTTTCATACCAGGCAAATGCCGGGGCTGTACCTTAATTAAGGCCACGGCCGTTTCCTTCCAATCCCTAGGCCTTTCCTATCCCATCGTCGCCATAAGACCTATCTGTGTCGATGCGACGTAAAGCAAATAGCAATTATTACTGTTGCTTTCAAAGGCTAACACAAGGCTAAAACAAGGGCTTTATTTTTCAGAAAGCTCCCCAGAATAAAGACTGTCACTCATTTCAATACTACTCTCTTCATAACTACCAAGATGACTTACCAGAATTTCACATTTTCTATATCTGTCACACTTCAGGTGGTCTTGTCGTTAACATCCTATTATTCTATTATGTCAACTTTTGCTATCAAAGCACTAATTTTAAAGCACACTTGCACTTCTAGGTCACTCGTCACTTTCATATCGATGGAATATCTACAGTAGGTCTTGAGAACACTATAACGTTTCGGAACCATGTTGAATAGATTCACATTTTTGCCGTATAATACTGAGAATTATCTGTCTTATTCACACTAACGTTTAAATGCTTCTTCGTCTTTCAGTGGCTGTTGCTGTTCATGTTCTTTGGGGCACTTTCTTCCTCGAGGAAAATAAATGTTATACGAAA
Organism: Anabrus simplex; assembly: GCF_040414725.1. Lineage (NCBI taxonomy): Eukaryota > Metazoa > Arthropoda > Insecta > Orthoptera > Tettigoniidae > Anabrus > Anabrus simplex. The sequence goes on along the minus strand of NC_090265.1, from coordinate 459,408,710 downwards.
GCTTATTGCATTGGACAGGTGCCAGGTGACAATTTAAGATATTCCACATTAACAGTCACACTAGTAACACAAAAGGGGTATTCCGGAATAGATATAATTATTTTCAAGAAATAGCTTCAAGTGTGTAGGGTTCGGGAAGTGCTGTATAAAACCTATTTTAAGATTACTGGAAAGCAGAGTTTTGAAATGAATTCCGGTTAGAATAAAATTCTAACATATAACTTTTATTATCGAGTGGGAATAGAAACGAATTATCAATAAAGGTAAGTCTCAGTGCTTTGGAACTGACAGTGATAGTTACGTCGGTAAACGTCAAAGCGAATGCTGGGGTCGAAACGACTCATGATGTAAATACTACTCTCCCTCAATTACTTTTTAAATTCATTTTTAATTTGCAATAAATTATTCTTAAACGAATGGATAGTAACAAAGAATTCATGCACATTGTAATTATTTCTAACAAAGACTCCTTACACAAATGATGACGAACATGTCTTCACGTTACCTCCAGATACGCGCAAAGTGAGTAGCCTGTTCATTAGTGAACGCGACCAAAGCCAAAAACACAAGAAATCTGAATTTTCTCGAAAACCGTTAGAGTTACGAAGAAAGGACGTTTCTCGTACAAAATGCAACACGGTGCACTTAATTTCTCGATAGGACTGATGGTTTACCCATTATTTTGTTTGATGCAGAGCAACAATTGCTCAAATTTAGGACATGCCCCTGTAACATGCCCCATTTTTTTGAAATGTGAAATATATAAACATCAAAAATATCCCTTGAGTGATTCGGGGTCTCAGGCTTTATCCTTACCAAATTTCAGCTCAATTGATCCGGTAGTTTTCGAGCCCATCCGTAACAAATAAGGCACAAGTGAGATGGTAATATAGATACAATGTAATATTTGAAGACCACACAGAAAGAGCGGGTTAAGTCTAATTTTACCAAAAATCAGTTATTAGGGTCACTGTATAGTACATTGGGCATGCTTTCGAAGGACGAGAGTGAACTGGCAGAAGTGGGTTCAGTCACAGAGACACTGCGGTGGGAACATACGAAGTACACGGAAAGCACGAGTCAAATCCTGCTCACACTGCTAGTGTTAACGAAATAATGTGCTTTGTGATGTATGAATACTCATAACGTTTATAAAATTTAAATAATATATTGTGCAATTACTTTTATTCCGAAGCTCCCTTCAATAACCTTTCCACTGCCCCCTTCCTTTTCTGTTTACAGCGCCACATTCCCAAGTTTGAACCATAAAATGTTAAGTAAATTGGGTTTACTAGTTCAGGAATTACAAGAGTCCGGCTCCTAGCTGAATGGTCAGCGTCGTGGCCTTCAGATCGGAGGGCCCCGTGATCGATCCTGGTCGGGTCGAGGATTTTAATCTCGCCTGTTTAATTCCCCTGGCTTGGGGATTGGCTGTCTCAACACTCTCTATTTCACACACACACACACACACACACACAAAACACCTCACTCTACCAGAGAAACATGCAATAGTGAATATCTCCCTAAATTGGGTTGGCGTCGGGAAGACAACCGGCCACGAAACAAGGCCAGATCCACAGGTGTGACACACTTCACACAGGGGAAGAAGAACAACGATTTAACGATTTCCAGAATTACAGCGGTTTGAATGAAGAATAAAAAGAGAGACATACGATAGACAGACGGATAGACATACGACACAGTGAGTCTAATATCCACAGTAATTTTGTATTAAGTTCATAGACTGGATAACGGTACTAGCACAGTCCTATGTAAAATTTTGGAAACAATTTGGATTGCAGCTATTACGTTTCAAAGTTAAAAATTGCTCTCCTGAAAATGTCATAAAATGGACTTTGCCCGTTCTTTCCGTGTCGTCTTCATTTCTTTCTCTAACGATTAGATAAGACCAATGAGTTCTACATATTCCTATAAAATATTACCTTAATTGATCTGGCATTATCTTCCAAGTGGGATGAACCGTTTGCAGGCTTGATGTCGTAATTAGGTTTTCTAAACTTCACGTTAATGTAAGTAAATTAAGCACGTTATAGGCACTTCGTAATACTTTTTTCCCCATTATTATGGTCAAGAGACGAGGTAGCTCCACCCTTATAATCGACACCTTGTGGGTCATAATCTAGAGGGAGGTGCAGTCAATTAGGAAGCTGGATCTGAGGAAAGGCGGTGTCGTAAATTAGGCGCTAAATGATGGGCGAGGCGAGTCGTGCGCCTCTAGCGTAAGCCACGCGCATTAGACTCTTTCTTGGAATGATAAATGGGAGAGTTTCAGGTCTTTACACGCTCTTCTACGGGGTGAATCTGAATTAAAATTTTTACGTTGCGGAGAGAAAAGGGCAGGGGTGCAGGTCGCTCCTAAAGTGTTGACCGACACACACACACACACATGCATGCTTGTGTGCGCTCATCCTATACATTTCAATACAATGTTGTCCGAGTCCTTGGCAGAATGGTTAGCATAGTCGTCTTCGGTTCAAAGGGGCCTGCGTTGGCAAGTCGGGATTTTAATCTTAAGTGGTTAATTCCCTTGGCTTGGAGACTGGGTGCTTATGCTTTCCCCAACAAACCTGCAACTAATACATCACACACATCACTATCCTCCTCCACACTAACACGCAGTCTACCATGCATGGAAGATGTCGCCCACCCTTGTCAGAGGGCCTATCTTATAAGAGCTCCATTAGACGAGAAATATCCACAAGAAATTACTATGATACGTTGTTGCTAGTTTGTGCTTCACGACCGTACGTGGCATTTCGCTGGAATCTGACAGACAAGGGAGATGCTGTATTTGGGTAGGAACAGACAGATTTCAATGAACCTCTGGTTGTGATAAATTAAAATATCCTAAATTGAATGGTGATGTTTATGTTTCACGTAACTAACCTCATGTTTTAATCCGTATTGAAAGTCTGTTTAGTTACAATAAACAATGTTTGATTATAAACCACCTATTCAATACATTAAAATGTTATTACATTTAGAGTTTCACCATTAATATGAAGTTATAAACGGGACGGGACATGTTATAGAGCATCATCAGCCAATCTGAATCTCAGAGAATCTCAATCAGAATCTCAAAGTTTGTTTTATGTTTACAACTAATGACTTAAAAACTATTTGTACATTTTACAATCTTAAACTTATTTTACTATTGTCATAGAAGGCAGAATCATTGGTAGCGTGCCTTACTAACTAGAACTTAATAGTGGAAAAGTTGATAAAAATACATTCATTCAAATTTATGGTAGAATAAGTTTGCTCTCAAATATTTACAAACATTTGGTATGTCTAAAATCTTGAAGAATGTCTTGTGATTCAATCTTAAGAACTTATGATTAGGTCATAGACATTTAAAGTTTAAAACATGAGGTCGGGCTGAAAGTTTGTTATCCTTTGAGGATAAGAGTCTATAAAATTCTAAGATTTCGTCATCTTGTTGATTAGGTTAAACTTTAGTCTTTACGAAGTTTGAACTTATGTTGTCATTTGACACCGGTGATGTTGTTCACTGAGTATGTATTTGTTGACATCAATGACCAAAGCTTTGAAGCAACGAATTAAAATGGAGCGTAGTTGAAAGGGACGTGATTCGACTGCAGTTACTATATAACTTTAAACAGCACCAGACAGACAAGCGGTAATTGGAAGACATGCGAACAAGCGATAGCCTATTTACCAACTTGTAGCTCCATTGTTCGTCGAATCACTTTTAAAAATCTGGACTTCTCCGAGCTATTAGCTGATGACGACATACATGTACATTGTAGGAATATACCGACAATTCTTAAAACAATTTATACCGAACATGAGAATATGATAATACGAAATGAATTACACGTTCTACAAACCTGTACACGAATACAAACCGAGTGTCTCCTCTACTATACTGAGAGTCAACTCAAGTAGTGATGGGTCGCGTGATGCAAAGCTCCCGATGCATTCTGAGCAAGCGATACAGTACATGCCTCATGATGCTGTCTCGATGCCGTATAGTGACGTCAGGCGCATGAGCTCTTTGTCTCGAGGCAGTGCTGGGAAACGTATCGAGAGCTCTCGATGCATTTCGAGCAAGTGATGCAGTCCATGACTCGTACCGGTAATCCTATCTCGAAGTTTGAACCGGGACATCATGCGCATGTTATTCCTCGCTATACTAGATTAGATTAGATTTATTTATTATTTTTCTTTAGATCTACAGTAATAATACCCATTTGATCCGTTATAAAGAAAAATAACAATGTCCAGCCTAAGCCAAATTACATACTACTAACTAGGTGGACCCTACACAGGCGGAATACCGGGCAACCATGCAAGGTTCCACCCCTAGCTAAATCTGTTAAGCTGCCTCTAACATGGACGGATGACCGGCTCACATGCTAGGGCACCCCCTATCTCTAAATTAAGCCTATAACTAATTACAACATTAAATCTATACTAATCTATCTTAAGCTGCCTCTAACATGGACGGATGACCAGCTCACATGCTAGGGCACCCCCTACGTCTAAATTAAGCCTATAACTAATTACAACATTAAATCTATACTAGTTCTAAATCTATACTAATCTATCCTAAGCTGCCTCTAACATGGACGGATGACCAGCTCACATGCTAGGGCACCCCCTACATCTGAATTAAGCCTATAACTAATTACAACATTAAATCTATACTAATTCTATCCTAGTACCTCTTATCATTAACTAATAAATCAAAACCAATACTGTCTCAATACACATAAATACACCTTCACTTGCATAAATACCCTCTAAACTTCGCTATCTTTCCTAATATCCATAAATACACCTTCACTTGAAAAAATACCCTCTAAACTTCGCTATCTCTTTTAATATCCATCCATCGAACTCAACAATCATTCACTTCATTTCCATGCCACATATCATTACATATCTACCTCTTATCATAAAGACACCTTTACTAGAATAAATACCCACTAAACTTCGCTATCTTTCTTATCATCCATACGCCACCATGCCCCTGCTGAACATACACACAAACCTTTGCACATTCCATTCCTCCTACATTTCCTCTACTTGTCTCTCTCAGGGTTGCTGATTCCATGCTTCAGCGGTATTATGAATGTCACAGACCCCATACACGCTAACCTTAGCACATTCCATTCCTACTACATTTCCTCTACTTGACTCCCTCGTGGTTGCTGATTCCATACTTCCGTTACACTCACATTCTGCTAATACGTACTTTAACCATTACAATGCCCTTCGAACTCAACAATCCATCCATCTTATATCTCAAGACACCATTATATGAATAAGTGCCATACAATTACAGTACACTTAAAAACACCTTATCACCTCGCTACCTCTCTTATCATTCATCCATCATATATCTATTATCATCACCTTTCATATTTAACACTTCAATTCCAGTAGATACCATCCAACCTCCTTTATATCTCCAAACTCGTAACAATTACACTACACATATAGACATCATTACTTGAGTAACTACCATCTAAACTTCGCTACCTCTCTTATCATCCATCCATCTAAACTCTGATCCAACTTCTAAACATCAATACATATCTACCTCTTATCATTCTTCACTTGAATAAATACCCTCTAAGCTTCACTACCTCTCTTATCATCCATCCATCGCACTCCACAATCATTCTCTTCAATTCCATACCACATATCCTTACATATATACCTCTTATCATTAACTAATAAATCACTCACCAATACGATCTCCGTCATGCCATCACTTGAATAAATACCATACACTTGGTCTATCCATCTTCTACCTAAAGACACCATCACTTCAATTACAATTATACTACACATACAGGCACCATTACTTGAGTAAATACACACATACAAACACCACCATAACTACGCTTCTGTCCTCCATCATAGGCAAACTATGTTACTTACTACTGTTACTTGACTTTTTACTTCTCGTAATTATTCCTTCCATTTTTCCTTTTTTGTCCCATAGGTCCTTCAAACTCAAGCTTCTCCCTTTGATCACGGCACTTCTTACTTCTGCTTCCTCCCTCAAACCATTATTCTCGCTCCGATTCTGTCCGCTTGTCTTCCCCTGTGGTTCTTTTTCTTCCCTCGCGCAGACTTCCGACACTAATTCGTCCATTAAATTCCTGACTACTTCCATCCTTCTTGCATTTACTTTTTCTTCAGCTCTTTTCATGATCTCTTCCCAGGAACCCCATCTACTCAGTGTTCCTTCATTTACAGTATGTACATCAGCCCTGGTAGTTTCTTCTTGCCTCGAACTGTCAGCCCTGCTAGTTTCTTCTTGCCTCAAACTCTCATCCATTAATTTCAGTTTCGATATTGTCCACTTACGGGTCCAATTCCTGTCGCTCACCACGAGTATCTGACCACTAATATACGCTTTCAATCCCTGAATTTTTGCTTTCACAAGATGTTTCTTAAGAATTTTAAAATTTCTACTCTCTTCTCTTCCGAAATCTCTCTTAATTCTAATGTTCTCACACTGTAGATTACCAGCGTTCCTTATCACTATGTCTGCCATCAATGAAGATAGCAGCGACACTTTTATGGGCCTGTGCCCTCCCACCTTGCCAACTCTCTCCACATTGTCTATATCTACCTCACTGAAATTTATTTTCATTTTTTTTTGTATAACATCTACCACTTTGTAAATAATGTCCACTTTAGATTCTGCCTTGTCTTCCTCCACCCCATAAATAAATATGGATTTCTTCTTGCGCTCCTGTCTGCAGAATTCGATTTCTTTCTTCAGGTTTACCATCTCTTCATCCATATTTTTTATTTTCTCTCTTAGTGACACCAGTTCTTTCTCGCTGCCTTCTATCATCGCCTTCGTATTCTTCATATAATCCTGGATCCACTGTCTCGTCTTTTCTTGCTCCTGGCCTTGTTCTTGAAGCATTTTCTTTAATTGTTCAAACGGACATACCTCCTGTATTACTTCTCTTACTACTTTCCTCATAACCTCTACGTCTACCCAATTCATCGTATCTATCTCCTTGCCGACCGCTTGACCTTACCGCTTCCTCACTCTTAATCCACTCCACTCAGCAGGCGCACGCCACACGACACGTCCGTCCTCCTCACTGGCTTAAGCTAGACTGACGCCTCGCTATACTACGCCTGCTGATCAACTAACGACGTCTCCGAAAATCTTAATAAGTAGTTAGTGGGACGTAAAGCAAATAACATCATTATAACAATTAATGACGATACGCCCAGTTCTTTTTAATCTACTCGCAGTCAACTTAATACCTGTACTTCCTGTATTTTACATACGCAGTGTCCGTTTCCACGGCGAAATGGTTAGCGTGCTGGCACTTGGTCCAAGTACTTCCTGGTTCAATTCTCGGCTAGGTAAAACATTTTATTCTTCATTGATTAGTTCCTATGGTTCGGGGACTGGGTATGTGAAATAAATAGTAATGAAGAGTGTGACATATTTTTAACATTTTATTGAAACCATTTCTTTTACGACGCATCGAGTTGTGTAATAATTTTAACAGAATGGAAAATATACCGGTAATGGCATAAAGATACTGGTGTATGTGTGCATGTATCTGAAAAGGGACTCGTTCTCGGGTTAAGTCTCATTCTGGACTATCGATATTTTTATATAAGTATGGTAACAAATTGGTCGTTTCCATGAAAAGGATCATTCAAGACCAGCCACAATATTATCCAACCTGAAGGCACATACACAGGATGAAGCCGAATTCCGTCGACAAACTTTCGGAAACTGTTGAGGGAAACCTTCTGTGTATATTGGTAGAAGGTACCCGTAGTCTCCGGTGGCTCGTTATAGAGTAGAACCGGTAATTAAATTATGATTTTTTCAGATTTATTACCACAAACAACCTTATTTCTGTGGAAATATCTTCACAACAGAGAAAAGGCCTGCAATATTCAATAACCAAAACGTACAACACAAAACCCAGAGTAACAAAGCCTGTAATATGTAATAACCAAAACGCACAACACAAAACACAGTAATGGGATAACCCTCTATAGAAACACGTACACTTTTATCACAGTGTGTTCAATATTTTCTGTCAGTGTACTGTTTTAAAGGTAACAATTCCATGTCGTTGGCTTCCGGCACGTTAAAGAACTCCTGCGGGACATAATTCCCACACCCCGGCATCTGTCAAGAACTAGCATTTAGGACGGACGTAAAACAAATAACATTATTATGAGTACTATTTTCAGTACAATACAGATACAAAGCTAACTGATCTGATGACATGGCCACGAGGTAATCAGGTTTGTTTACATTATGATTGGTGTATATTGCATGTGCTCAAGTGGAAGAGATTTTATTATATATTGGTTATTTTGTATGTTCAGTAACGTTACAATTACTTCTATTAGCGATTTGGTTGTTTCTGCACGAACAGGCGTGTGTTTGGTAGCCGAAACTCCGATTGCAAAATAAAAAAATCTTTGAAGAGAAGATTCGGACCACCACAAAACGTAGCGGAGGACAATACCCAATGATGCTATTTAGCCAACTGAGCCATACTAACAGCTCGAGTTCAATGTTTGCTAATCATTTCTGTTTCTACCATATTCGTCCTGGCTGAGGTCCAATTGGAGCGTGCCCCGAGATGCATCGAGATAATGACGTCAGGCTCGAGTAACTCATACGAGAGTTATGCCCATCCCTACGTAGACCTCGAAGATGCATCGAGAGTGGTGACGTCAGTCTCGAGTATCTCGAACGAGAGTTTTGCCCACCACTAAACTCAAGACCTTAGCGGTCCCTTTGATGTTAGTCAGACTTCTGGTCGGTGAAACGGCTTCCGCAGCGCTAAATAGTTCCGTAGGTTAGTTACTTGTTCCTGAAGAAAGGAGCTTCCTTCAGCTTTGTTAGATATTCTGGTGAACTGACTTGACGAATTAAAAATTTTTGCCTTGTATAAATATGGAAAATATATCACAGGTTGTATGGTTCGTTACCAACTCTTATATATTATACATAGATGGCTATGAATAGTTATTGTTCTCAGTGGTGTACGTAGCAAAATAATAATTATTTAATATGATAATGATATCTTATTGCACTGTGTACTTAGTAAGCTTTGATCAAGTTCATTCCATTGTTGATAAGTTCGCATAATATGTGCGACGTTGAAGATGGATCCAAGAAAACTGTTGGCAATACTGGGCTACTGGCTGCAACAGCATGTTCAGTATTCATAATGGCTGCCAGCTGTGAGCAAGACGTGTGTGATGTTGTGACGCTTGAGTCCCCTGTGAAATACTATAAAGCTAACAAACGTGGAGAAAAATTAAGAGGGAAATGTAAACCAAATTGTTTTAAACGTTTACAGTAGCCTACGATATGAGAATCCGCTGTGGACTGTGGAAGACGTGGTGAAAAACACCGCGCAGCTAACCGGCGTTTCTGTGTACAGTGTTTACGCCGCCCGCGAGGAATTTAACCTCCACGGAAAATCCAAGTCTCCAGCGAAAGGTCGATGTGTCACTCGCCGTAAATAAAACAGGAAGGGCCTTAACACGGTATGGGAATAGGATCCTTGGAGTATTCGATAATAATAATAATAATAATAATAATAATAATAATAATAATAATAACAATAATAATAATTTGTACTTTGCTTTATGTTCGTAACCGCCCTGTACCTGCAGAAATGTTGTCATGAGGGGATCATGAGTTCGTTATTTACTTTCCGAATGACGAGATTACAATATTTACAACATTCCTGGAAACATTGTATTTTGCAATCCCACTCACAGGTGGTTTTTTCAGCTTTTTTGAACTGTGAGAAACTGCCACTGACAGTCGTTGCATGAGAGCGGAATCGTATACTTCTGTTGTAAGTCCCCATGTGCTTCACACAAATTGCATTATGAAATAAAAATAAACCTTGCTTCTCTTGCCTCGGTATTCATCAGTAATCTGTAGGTTTTACATGGTCAATAAAGGAATAAATAGGTATGGTACGTGATCAAAGTACAGCTATGTGAAAGGCAGTGATTTCGTTAGATGCTCCACTATTTGAGAATGAAGTACTTGTCAGATAGACGCACGGCGTTAATAATAAGCTGGTTGTGGTGGAGATGGAGAACGGTGACGGGAAGCGGGAACAGGGGACGTGCTCACGTGCGGAAGGATACTTTTCCTAAGCTCTTGACTTGAATTTCAGTATACATTTTTTTTTTTTTTGCTAGGGGCTTTACGTCGCACCGACACAGATAGGTCTTATGGCGACGATGGGATAGGAAAGGTCTAGGAGTTGGAAGGAAGCGGCCGTGGCCTTAATTAAGGTACAGCCCCAGCATTTGCCTGGTGTGAAAATGGGAAACCACGAAAAACCATCTTCAGGGCTGCCGATAGTGGGATTCGAACCTACTATCTCCCGGATGCAAGCTCACAGCCGCGCGCCTCTACGCACACGGCCAACTCGCCCGGTTTTCAGTATACAAAACGCAGGAAGGTGACTGGGACGATGATGAGGATAGTAATCCAAGAAGTATGGTAAAAAACGCAATTACTATGTGTTAATTACAGTTTATCAAATTTAGAGTAAAATGTGCTTGTGTTTCGTCACCTCCAGCAAGCAAAACAGATCTACTGTACTCAACTTTGATCACAGCGGAAGCTCCACCACATGCTGTCCGACCGTATTCCTCGCCCGGCCTAGCGTACAACTTGATAAACGAGACGTGCTCAACAATAGTCTGTAGTACAGACAAATCTCTAACACACCCGCTATTTGCACTTCTGCTTAAACTGGGCATATTATGAGTGCTGAAAAAATTAAATGGAGTATGGCTTTTAGTGCCAGGAGTGTCCGAGGACAAGTTCGTCTCGCCATATGCAGGTCTTTTAATTTGACTCCCGTAGGCGACCTGAGCGTCGTGATGAGGATGAAATGATGATGAAGACGACACATACACCCAAGCCCCGTGCCAGCGAAATTAACCAATTAAGGTTAAAATTTCTAAACCTGCCGGGAATCGAACCCGGGAACCCTGTGAACAAAGGCCAGCACGCTAACCATTTAGCCATGGAGCCGGATATTATGAGTGTTATTAACGATTATCAGTTGCTCATCAAATGCAGGTCAGGATGTGCAATAATTGCTATCTTAAGCAGCATACAGCTGTAGTACAGAAACAGTAGTAAAATGGACCATACTCTACACTTTAGCTTTCTTGTCTTCCTTATTACTTCTAAATCACCTCTTTGTCTTTGATGTAAAACATATTTCAAATTCGGGTAAATAAAAATGAAATATATGGCTTTCAGTGCCGGGATATCCCAGGAAGGGTTCGGCTCGCCAGGTGCAGGTCTTTCTATTTGACTCCCGTAGGCGACCTGCGCTTCGTGATGAGGATGAAATGCTGATGAAGACAACACATACACCCAGCCCCGTGCCATTGGAATTAACCAATTAACGTTAAAATCCCCGACCCGGCCGGGATTCGAACCCTGGACCCTCTGAGCTAAAGGCCAGTATGCTGACCGTTCAGCCAACGAGTCGGACTCAAATTGGTGTCATGGATCCCCAGCGAATAATCCACGTAAAGCTTTTCAAGTAACATTTCGAGTTGTTATAGCTCAAACAGTACCCTTTTTCAAACACGGAAATGTCTTCTGTATAATTTTAAAGTAGAATGATGGCGCACGCCATGACCGTTGTAGCTGACGCAATGCAAATGACGTCATCACAAGATATTCTCCTATTGAAGGTATGATTTAGGCGGTCGAAAGTCAGTTACCGCGCGTTGTAGCTTGGTGTATAGATGTCGCGCAGAGACGACTGAGGTGTCGTTTGATTTATCTCGAACCCCCTGTGGGTGGGGGATGCAGATGGAGAATACACCCACGGTATTCCCTGCCTGTCGTAAGAGGCAACTAAAAGGGGCGACCAAGGGATGATGGAATAAGAACCATGAAACTACTTGTGATTAATACCATCACGCAGGGTACACCATGGGTCACCTTTACTGGCGAGTAGTACCAGTGTGTTAGGTACCCAATCACTTTGTGATTAGTAGCAGCAGAGAGCGGTTCACTGTGGGTTTACAGTACCTCTGATTAGTACTACTATATGCGGAATATCGCGGGCTTACGTTGCCCGTGATTAATACCGTTACTTTTCATTAGTACCGCAACATGACAAATGCCATGGTTTTACCTTACTAGCGATAAGTACCCTTATGAGGGGCCGTAGACTTCGATTTTGGACTACATTAGACAAGAAGCATCATCGATTCAGGATTGTGCTTTGGAAGCAGTCCCTTGGTCAGTAATACGATTGTTTCAAGATAGTTTCTGGGAAGGTGGGGCATTGCGGGTCGGATTCACTGATTGTTTTAAATTCATATTCATCCATTAATTCTTCATTATCATGTTTTTATTTCTGGTCAGTGGATGGATTTGGACTTTTAAATTATCATCACATTTCGTCTCATTTTCGTACCATTAGGGGCTGATGACCTAGCCCCTTTAAACAACAAGCATCATCATCATCATCATCATTATCGATTTATCTCGACGAGATCTATCAGAAATTATAACAGAAATTAACGTCTGGTCTATATTTAAAAAGTGTCGAAGGTTTTATAACCGGAAATTTACGAATTTTGCCTTACCTAACGAGAAGGTTAAATGTAAATAAGACTATGGAGTAGGTATGTGGGAAAATGGGAATGAGAATTGTAAATCCTAATGGGTGAGTAGAAGATGAACCTTACTTGAACAGCAGTGGTACACATAAGTTGGGGGTTTGTTTTGAATGATTAATGAGAGGTATGTTCGTGGAAACAGGTTGGGCTGGGGAGTGGTGATGAGAGTATACGGACCTGGAAATCAAGTAAGGATGCCATAAATATTTTAGTTTTAAACTGTAGAAGGAATAGATTTAAGTAATTGAATATATATATATATATATATATATATATATATACTAGCAGAAGTACCCGTTCTTCGTACGGGTTATCAGAAACTGGCTTTAGTTACTCATACTATCGGTGTGACTGACTTCATTAGATGGTGTATTTACTTAAGTACGTAGAAATTATTTGTCATGTTTGGAATTATAGTGATCTTCTTCTTCTTTTCTTCATGGGGGCCTCTAAATATTAGTTCCTAATTAGCGTCGACCTCTAAGATCTTTTGCTACCATGTTTTTACTTAATTCCCACCTATATATACCGGCTCCCTTCTCAAAGCTGCAGGTTTAGTGTAAGTATACTTTCGCCAGATAGTACCACAAATATAAATATTATTGAATGTATTTGTTTGATCCGACATTTCGTAACTATTACAAATGGTCAAGGAAATACGCGATGCATAAAAGAAAGTACTATAATTATAAGTATAATTATATTATTATATATTATATTATATTATATAATTATAATTATAAGTACTAGAATTATAATTCACAGGGCTTGTCACTTATGTCGCACATCATATAATGAATCTGGGTATAAATGTTGAGAAATTTTTTCAAGTCATGGGTGCACCATCTTGACAATTGTGTACAGTATATAGATTGTTTTCATGGTTACAATGATCGTAAAAGTGGACCAAAATATCGGGACTAATAACATCAGTGATCCTACTACTCCATGATTTGATAGAAAATAGTTTAAACTATAGGTAACAGACTCCGCAAAATGCTGAAACCTAAGCCAGTACGTAAAAACGGAGGCCCGCCGGCAACCGCTGGTAGCTATTCTACGGAGATCTCCGGGGCTATTATTTTTATACTTCACTCCCTTTACATCCCCGCCCAAAGGAGTGCTATGAGCGTCTTACACAACAATTTATTTTTTCCAGATAGTAAGTCATATGTGTATCTTTTTGGGTTGGCAGCTATGCCCAAACATACATGCATAATCTAGCTACTGTAGAATCCTGGAGCTGACGTTGCCATGGTTACGGCCGTTCGTTCCTTTATCCGATTCCTAGAGCAGGGGTAGTGTGGTTCCAATTTCTCCATAACGGTTGGTTTTAGGGCCTGAAAGCATGGTTTTCGGGCCCGAAGGGTTTACCGAGTTTTGTTCTTTACGTCAAGGAGCTTAAAATGAGCTTTGTCTCGTCCTTGTACGAAAAATTCGATTTCGCCTATATTAGCCTATTATTTTAATATTTTTACATCTCCTCCCGTCGCCCCCCACTCTCGAATTGTTTTGAAAATAAAATAGAGCCCATGTTACTCACTGGCAATGTAGCTTTCTATAGGTGAAGTAATTTTTAAAATCGGTTCAGTAGTTTTTGAGTCTATCCGTTACAAACAAATATACAAATTTTCCCTCTTTATAAAATTAGTGTATATATATGGAGCGTTTATCGAAGACACAGAATAGCAACGGTAGGAGGGGGGAGTATTCATACTCATGAAAGAATAATGTGTAAGCTACAAACAAGTACCAATGAGAAGAATGAAGTTCTATGTGTAAGGGTCATCTCAAAATATAATAGCCTACTTAATATTTCTCTGATCTACAGACTTGGAGAGAGTGGCGGTGACGCTGATCCGGAATAAGTTTTAATAAGATAATCAGTTATGCGGGAAACTATACAGAAACGTGATTGTAGCGGGTGATATATTAATTTATGGAGTGTCAGTTGGGAAGGTAATATGAATGACAGGAAGCAAGATCAGTAAATGGTAAATCACTTAATCTGACAGTTGAATTGGAAGTGATAGAACCAACTGGACGGAAGAATATTCTGGATATGGTGATGGTAAATCCAGACGAGCTCTCTAGAGAAACTTAGTTGATAGGTAGTATAAATGACCACAAAGCTGTTTTCGTCGTAGTTAAAAATAAATGCGACAGAAAGGAAGTCTGTCAAAGTAGGTTCATTAGTGCCAGACAGTTTATAAGGAAGCCATGAGGGAATTTTAAAAAGTAATTATGTTCGGTGGTAAATGGTAAATAAACATGTAAATGCAATGGGATGGGTTTACACTGTTGAGGAATGTAAGAACAGGTACGTACCTTTCAAGTGTTGGTAGGGAATAATAATAATAATAATAATAATAATAATAATAATAATAATAATAATAATAATAATAATAATAATAATAATAATAATAATAATAATAATAATAATAATAATAATAATAATTTTCGGCGGGTGCAGCCCTTGTAAGGCAGACCCTCCGATGAGGGTGGGCGTCATCTGCGATGTGTAGGTAACTGCGTGTTATTGTGGTGTGTGAGTTGCAGGGATGCTGGGGTCAGCACAAACACCCAGTCCCCGAGCCACGGCAATTAACAATTTAAGGTTAAAATCTCCGACCCGGCCGGGAATCGAACCCGGGGCCCTCTGAACCGAAGAGCACTATGCTGACCATTCAGCCAAGGAGCCGGACAGGAATGATAAGAAGACGCGCTATATCATAACAAACGTAGTTCAACTTGAAAAGTAACTTTCTAAAATAAAAACACGTTCTTGTAATTATTAACAATTATTATGAGCCCTTAGTTACAGCTCATTTCTGTGAAAACAGCACATCAATAGGACGTTCAACTTCAGAAATACACTGACTGACAGAGCAAATGCAACACCAAGAAGGAGTGGTCAGAACTTTATGCCAATTGCAGGGTAGACTGACGTCACTGAGGTATGCTCATGATGTGAAATGCGCCGCTGTGCTGCGCACGTAGCGAACGATAAATGGGACACGGCGTTGGCGAATGGCCCACTTCGTACCGTGATTTCTCAGCCGACAGTCATTGTAGAACGTGTTGTCGTGTGCCACAGGACACGTGTATAGCTAAGAATGCCAGGCCGCCGTCAACGGAGGCATTACCAGCAGACAGACGACTTTACGAGGGGTATGGTGATCGGGCTGAGAAGGGCAGGTTGGTCGCTTCGTCAAATCGCAGCCGATACCCATAGGGATGTGTCCACGGTGCAGCGCCTGTGGCGAAGATGGTTGGCGCAGGGACATGTGGCACGTGCGAGGGGTCCAGGCGCAGCCCGAGTGACGTCAGCACGCGAGGATCGGCGCATCCGCCGCCAAGCGGTGGCAGTGGCAGCCCCGCACGCCACGTCAACCGCCATTCTTCAGCATGTGCAAGACACCCTGGCTGTTCCAATATCGACCAGAACAATTTCCCGTCGATTGGTTGAAGGAGGCCTGCACTCCCGGCGTCCGCTCAGAAGACTACCATTGACTCCACAGCATAGACGTGCACGCCTGGCATGGTGCCGGGCTAGAGCGACTTCGATGAGGGAATGGCGGAACGTCGTGTTCTCCGATGAGTCACGCTTCTGTTCTGTCAGTGATAGTCACCGCAGACGAGTGTGGCGTCGGCGTGGAGAAAGGTCAAATCCGGCAGTAACTGTGGAGAGCCCTACCGCTAGACAACGGGCATCATGGTTTGGGGCGCTATTGCGTATGATTCCACGTCACCTCTAGTGCGTATTCAAGGCACGTTAAATGCCCACCGCTACGTGCAGCATGTGCTGCGGCCGGTGGCACTCCCGTACCTTCAGGGGCTGCCCAATGCTCTGTTTCAGCAGGATAATGCCCGCCCACACACTGCTCGCATCTCCCAACAGGCTCTACGAGGTGTACAGATGCTTCCGTGGCCAGCGTACTCTCCGGATCTCTCACCAATCGAACACGTGTGGGATCTCATTGGACGCCGTTTGCAAACTCTGCCCCAGCCTCGTACGGACGACCAACTGTGGCAAATGGTTGACAGAGAATGGAGAACCATCCCTCAGGACACCATCCGCACTCTTATTGACTCTGTACCTCGACGTGTTTCTGCGTGCATCGCCGCTCGCGGTGGTCCTACATCCTACTGAGTCGATGCCGTGCGCATTGTGTAACCTGCATATCGGTTTGAAATAAACATCAATTATTCGTCCGTGCCGTCTCTGTTTTTTCCCCAACTTTCATCCCTTTCGAACCACTCCTTCTTGGTGTTGCATTTGCTCTGTCAGTCAGTGTATTTGTGGTGCAAGTTTTAGCTGATTTACCCTGTACAAGTGATATGAGTAAAGAACTAGAATAAAAGATAAGGGCAGATGCTATTTTACTCTATAGAGTAATAAAAAGTCGCAGGATTGTCAGCGCCTCAAAAAGACATCTACAATATTGTGAAATAGACAGCATGCAATGGCATGATGATAAATGGTGGGGTGAAAATTCAATTTGTGAGTTTCGCAAAGAGGAAAGGTTCTCTCGGCTTTAATTACTTCGTAATCACTTTAGTGGGATAATAAATAAAGGTTACAGATCTCTTCATATGGTTATGGAGGTGTTTAGGTTTTGTAGTAAGGACTTAAAGGAAAGGGCGTATCAGGCACTGGTAAGACCACAATTACAGTATGGTTTCAGTTTGTGGGACCATCACCAGGATTACTTGATTCGAGAATCAGAAAAGCAGCATGATTTGTTCTGGGTGATTTCCGACAAAAGAATGGTGTTGCAAATATATAGCAAACCTTTGGGCTGGGAAGACTTGAAAGAAAGGAGATGAGCTGCTCGACTAAGCGGCATGTTCCGAGCTGTCAGTGGAGAGTGGGATGACATTAGTAGAGGAATAATTTTGAGCGGTGTTTTTAAACGTTGGAATTCAAGAGGAAAAATGGGGCAAATATTCGTTTATAGGGGGAGTATTTGGGTATTGGAATAATTTACCATGTCAGAATTGTTTGAAAGTATTTAGGAATGTGCTAGGCAAACAACTGATAGGGAATCTGTCACCTGAGCGACAGTCCTAAATGCAGATCATTGATGATCGTGTGTATAGTCATTTAATGGAGTTGCGTCTGAGGGGGAAGGCTTTGTAACATCAAAACGTGATGCGAAGAGGTAGCTGCATGATAAACTTGAATCTGAAAGCTGGACGACGCGTAGGGAAGGAGTTCATAGAATGAAAACAAGCTGGTGGCAGCGATTATTGAATGCTGTTGCTGCTGTCTAACAGTACACACTATATAAATGTTATAGGAACGGTGACTCTAATGTGCCGTCAATCGGATCACTGTATCGATTAAGTGACTTGAACGGAATGAAATTAATCGAATGTCCAATCACTACCACCCATACCACAGCAGCTTTCATCAATTGGACTGGGGACTTGGTGGAAGCTTCTATTTGCACTGGCCTGTGCCAGGAAATAGATGCAAAATTTCTGCAGCCATCATGAAAGAGTAACAGGCGGAATGCCTGCATAGCATTAGTATAATATTTTATCAGCACAAACGAGGAAAGTAGTGGTTTCCTGTTCACAATCACTCATATTCCCATACTGAGGACGCCAGTGTAACAAGGGTAGGCGTGTAGCGATTTCCCGATGGTTCAATTGTTCATTCCGCCAAGTGTCATTGCAATCCATATTTTCGATACAGTACGTTTCATTTAAGACTGACGCCATTTCTTAAGTACGTAAATATTATGTTATGAGCCATTAAGTTTACTCAAACAGTTCCCTTATCCAAATGATTAACTGTATTATCCCTGGAGAGATCTGGTGTTGCTGACAAATGTACTGCCTCCTGCTGCTTGTTTCATTTTCTTTCTAGATTGGCCATAACTCCAGCACTCATTTCTTATTTCGGATAATATTGCATATGCCTTTGAAACCAGATGTGAATTTTATATTTTGAGAATGACATTTTATGTACTATGGGTTGGTTACATGCAGCAAAGATGTTTTTCAATCTTGCAGAATTCATTATAATGGAATTTGTCGATGGGGTGAAGAAACCATTTTAAATTCATTTATTTAGATTGTTGAACGGTATGTTTTATCTGACATCGATTTACTTATGGACTGAGTCAGTCAGTAATTAGTAAACAGTGCTGTGAACTAGTGTGTGAAACGTTTCGCTGTATATTTCAGAGTCTACAGGGTTGCAATTAGTTATATTGAAGAGCAGGTATGTAATCTCATGATTTGAAACATGGGCTCATTCAAGAATTTCATCTGAGGGCGTGCGGAATGATCTACCCCCAGATGACCTTTGTAGACTAAATGATTCGAACTGGGGATCTCAGGGTCAACTGATCAACAAACTTTCTTCCTGAACTGCCGCACTTATTGAAACAAGGGGAGTTTTGTACATTTTTAAAGAAAAATAAATTACTGAAAGATTATTATACAGATATATCAGATTCTGGATCATATTCTTCATACTTTTCTTCTTCTTTTTAACCTTTTCCCAGTTGCTTGGTCTAAGTACCACATGTGGATAAAGACCACTTATAGGCCGGATATATTTCTTGCGCCTACCATACGTGGGGGGATGTATTCACCATTGGGTGTTTCTGTGGTGGTTTGTAGTGTGATGCGTTGTATGCACTGTATATGGAGATGCGTATATTAAGACGAACACAAACGCCAAGCCTACGAGCTCCATGAATTAAAAATTCCGGCTCCACCGAGAATCGAACCTAGGTTCCTCTGAACCGAGAGTCACTATGCTGACCATTCAGCCAAGCAGGTGGACTGAGATTTGAGATTTTGTGTGTGCAAAGATTGTAAAGATTTCCTTAATAGATTCATTTAAATGATGTAACTGATTGGTCGTAGAAGGGATTCAGCATCTCATGCCCATGGAGAAAGAAACATACGTAAGTAAGGGAACTGTTCCTTCTCTAGCAACTAAGTTACTTAATTTAAAGTCACAACTAAAAACAATTTATCCTTAAGAAGGATGTTATACAACTTTGTGGCAAGCTAAGAAATGAGAATTCACAGTTTCGAAAGTGTATTCCATTATGCAAAGTTAGAATTTGTTTTCTTATATAAGAGAACAGATATTTTATATGTATTCTTAGAAGTCTTGTAAGGATGTAGATAGTGTTACTTTATTTTCTTCGTGTAAGAATAGCCTCTCTAACGAGAGACGTTCAACGTAACCGGACAAAAGAGGGATATTTTCACTGACTTCTCACAAAGGCGGCCATGCTATAAACCTGACCAATGTAACTTAAAAGACTTTTGGTCTGTCGAATACACAAGTTAAATATAAACATTACAGTATAACATACCTGTAAAAAAACACAGTATTAAACAAGGAATAACATGTTTCGTTCCTAAAAGAACATCATCAGATTCTATCAAATCACACTCAGATATTTAGATTGTTGATTTCTGTTTAATACTTAGGAACTTGAATACTGGAACCTATCTCAATGTTGTCCCCCGTTGTCTTTACTCTAGCATTTACTGCATTTAACTGAGCCGACACTGTAAAGTGTGGCTTCCTTCTTAACAATCCCCACCAACGCATGTGATCTTTATGAAGGAAAATGTCAGGCTCCTGAGGGTTAACTAGAGATTCTGTGACCGGGCGAGTTGCGTGTAGAGGCGCGCGGCTGTGAGCTTGCATCCGGGAGATAGTAGGTTCGAATCCCACTATCGGCAGCCCTGAAAATGGTTTTCTAGGCAAATGCTGGGGCTGTACCTTAATTAAGGCCACGGCCGCTTCCTTCCAACTCCTAGGCCTTTCCTATCCCATCGTCGCAATAAGACCTATATGTGCCGGTGCGACGTAAAGCTCCTAGCAAAAAAAAAGAAGAGATTCTGTGAGCATGATCACGATATCAACAGTCAAGAAAAACTATAAAGTTGTTTGAATTTATAAATACATACCACAGTAAACCGTAAGGAATAAGGGAAGCGAACATTGCGCTGTTCACGCATCCTTCGAAATCCGAAAGATTAATAATTATTTCAACACCGCAGATGATGATGATGATGATGATGATGATGATGATGATGATGATGATTACTATTATTATTATTATTATTATTATTATTATTATTATTATTATTATTATTATTATTATTATTATTATTATTATTATTATTATTATTATTATAAATGCCCGGTTTCAGGCGTTAAAGTCTCTATCCACTTGGCAAGGTTTCATATAAAAGTACACTAGCTATAAGATGATGAAGCTACGGTGTCTTTTTTATATACTAATAACTAGCAGAAGGTACCCGTCGGTGACGGGCAGATAGTTGGCGATGTCACTTTATGAATTACCAGGACTTATCAACAACCGGACAAATACTCAGCCGAACATAACTCGGGCGGCATAACATGTAAAAGCACGATTTCCTGCTGAACGAGTAGAGTTACGAATAACATGTTGCGTGTGAATAAAATGCATTTGGCCTTAAGAAAACTGAATTTTAAGTACTCATATTGAGCTTTCCCTTCCTTGCTCCGTGATGGCAGTGGTGGTGATTAGGGGGTGCGAGGGGGAGCAGTCGCCCCCCCCCCCACTTTGTGGAGAAAAATTATATTTTTGTTCCATTTTTTAGCCACGTAAAACTAGGACTCTTCTTTCGTGATTCGATATACCTCACCATCAGTATTCTTCTATAATACCACATTTCAAAGACATTTTCTTTCTGAGCTAGTTATTGTCCATGTTTCACTATCGTATGGTAGTGCTCCAGAAAAACGATTAATTATTAAAAAAGCAGAATAAACTTGTGTTTGCATTGAACATTTGAGATATATTTTTATCGAATGTATATATTCGTGCCGAATTTCAGCTCTATTGGTCTTATAGTTCTTGGCGTGAATGAGCGATAGAGACAGATACAATCTCATTTTAAGTTGCGCAAATTATATATTTTAAAATATCCTTACCCAACGAGTTGACCGTGCGGTTAGTGGCCCGTAGCTGTTAACTTGCAGTCGGGAGGAGGTGGGTTCTAATCTCACTGTCGGCAGTCCTGAAGATGGTTTTGCGTTGGTTCTCATTTTCATACCAGGCAAATTCTGCCATTTTCTCCCCACTTATAGACTTTTACTCTCCCATCGTCGCCATAAGACCTATCTGTGTCAGTGCGACGTAAAAGATAAGAGTCATAGGAAAAGGTACGTCTGTGACCCACAACATTGAATATGTTGCCTATACGGTTAGCCCCGTTAAAAGTGGAGCCTTAAAATGTTATTTCCCAGGAACATATTGTATGCATTTTTTCCGAACTCTTAACATTTTTCAGGAAAAAATATTTTCATTTTGATGCATGGTTTATCCAATGAAAACTAAAATTACGAGTAAAAACTGTTTGTCTTAAAACACAGAAGGAGTACGCTTACAGGATTTAGAATTACTTTTCATCGGTGTTTTCTTCGTAACACTAACGATTTGACAGAAATATGAACTCTTTTAAGCCTACGTGTTAAGGGGACATTTCGAGCATATGGCCAAGGACACACACTCCTCCAGTGTGGGGTCGGAAAAGCTGTTGGTAAAATATACGGACGAATGTTGTAAAAACTTTCAAGATCTTCTGAACATGAACTACACAGTAAGGGACAGAATTGAGTAACGATCTATAATATATACTACAATGTGCATTTTATATCAGTAATATCGTTTTAGGAAGAATTTAAACAAATCGCACGTGCGTCTGCTACACCAGATTCAGGTCGCTTGAATCCTGCTGAGGAAACGAGGCGAGAAACATTACCCCCTCATACTTGTGTGTTGATGAAGGCAAAGAGTGAGGATATTTAATCCGCTACCACACGGTCCTTATTTCCTCGAGTGACTGACATAACGTGTCATATCCGTCAGGTACTGTCTTACTGACAAGCTCCACATAATGTTCGCATGGCGCGCTGAAGCTTTTTCATTCTTTCACGGAAAAGCAGGGGCGAGCTACTGCTGGTTGAAATTCGTATCAAACTGAAAATAATTTCACCCGCGCAAAGCCGCTGATGAGCGCTAGTTTTAGAATAAAGGATAGTTATGTGATAGTTTTCTCTAAGAATGTTCGTGCAAAATTTCACGAAATACTCCCCAGCTGTTTGGACGTATTGTTGTTTCGGAAGAAAGCCAGACAAAATAATTTAATTTTTATATACATTTTTTAATGTTCGTCAGTGTTTTTCTCAAAAGTACTGCAAGAGAATGAACTCAATAGAATAGCGGTTCATGCACTGGCAGCAAATATCACTCGGGCATAAAATCAGGCAACAACTATGAATTCAAATATTAATCCTACCACTTTACAACGCATGCGATATAAATTACATTACTTCACAATATTGTAATTGGTTCGGCTCGTTTAATTCTGGTCGTATAATGGAATAATTTAGGCTTTCTGGCATCATAGAAAAACAGAATCCAAAATGAAATGACTTTATCCTATTTAAATTGTCGAATAAATAGCAGCGTTCCCCGTCCCTGCGCTCGTTTTAACGACCAGTAACATTGAAATGCAAATATGGTCCAGCAAGTTTCAGGATAGGGGGAGATATTCGTGTGCTCTGATGAAGTTTAACACTCCAACACACTACTTCCTAACATCGCTCACATGATCGATATCATTGCCACCCTTTTGTCAAACCAGTTCCGGGTTCGATTCCCGGCCGGGCCAGGGATGTTCACCTTCATTGATTAATTCTACTAGTTCAGGCGCTAGGTGCTTGTACCGTCTTCATCAGTAGAATTGGGTAGGGCCCCATCCTTACAGACGCGTAGGTCACCTGTAGAGCGTCCGTCATCTGGAAGGACCTGAACGAGGCCTCTCTGAAGGCCATGCGCCATTAGTATATCGATATCAAACATTCTTTACCCTTTCGCGCACACGCTTTCATTCCGAAGCAAAAAACCCTCAAATTTTTTACAAAGATTACAAAATCCAGTCTTGTATTCTTTAAACATTTCCAGGTTCATTTTTCTCAACAGTTCCTTACTATTACTTTTCGTGGAAGTAATGGTAATATATTGTATACATGCAGGATAAAATATTAGTATTACCGGGCGAGTTGGCCGTGCGCGTAGAGGCGCGCGGCTGTGAGCTTGCATCGGGGAGATAGTAGGTTCGAATCTCACTATCGGCAGCCCTGAAAATGGTTTTCCGTGGTTTCGCATTTTCACACCATGCAAATGCTGGGGCTAAACCTTAATTAAGGCCACGGCCGCTTCCTTCCAACTCCTAGGCCTTTCCTATCCCATCGTCGCCATAAGACCTATCTGTGCAGGTGCGACGTAAAGCCCCTAGCAAAAAAAAAAATTGTAGTATTATTGGAAACAAATGTATTTCTACTATGAAAATGAAAATGAAAACCTACAACCTGTTTTCCAGTCATTGGCCGGGTCAGGGATGAAATGAATGAAGCAGACATAGGCTATTAGTACGATGGGGGCGCCATTCCCAAAGTGATTTATTAATGACTGATAGATGCTATGAAATGTGAATGGAGAGTGTTGCTGGAATGGAAGATGACAGGGAAAACCGGAGTATCCGGAGAAAAACCTGTCCCGCCTCCGCATTGTCCAGCACAAATCTCACATGGAGTGACCAAGATTTGAACCACGGTATCCAGAGGTGAGAGGCCGACGCGCTGCCGTCTCAGCCACGGAGGCTCCTATTTCTACTATATATATAATTAATTTTATTCCACACTGTGACGAAACTGGCTTACTTACTTTAAAATAAGGAAAATAGCCAAAGTATGGAATAAAATATTGTACGCATTTGCCACCAAAGGTAAGTTCATCGTACTCGTTTCGAAATTCCGCCTTCACCGTGAATATCTCACCTGTAGCGTATCACTCCCCTTGGTTAATGCATAAAAAACTATTTATTCACCGATTACGGTTACTTTATGTGGATGTATGAATGACTTAGCATATGTGACGCAAGTAAAACTGCAGCCATTTGAGAGACCACCGCATTGTTTTCCGCCTGCGCCATCTGACCAACTAAGCGCACAGCGTTGCCAACCGTGCGGTTTCGTCCAACTTAAAAATACTATTGTGATATACTTACAAATTACTTTACGTGACAGTGCTTCAATTTCTTGTTGGTTACCTTACTATGTATTAAGTATACGTATATTATTTTATTTGGCGTTTGCACTGACTGACAGAGCAAATGCAACACCAAGAAGGAGTGGTTCGAAAGGGATGAAAGTTGGGGAAAAAACAGAGACGGCACGGACGAATAATTGATGTTTATTTCAAACCGATATGCAGGTTACACAATGCGCACGGCATCGACTCAGTAGGATGTAGGACCACCGCGAGCGGCGATGCGCGCAGAAACACGTCGAGGTACAGAGTCAATAAGAGTGCGGATGGTGTCCTGAGGGATGGTTCTCCATTCTCTGTCAACCATTTGCCACAGTTGGTCGTCCGTACGAGGCTGGGGCAGAGTTTGCAAACGGCGTCCAATGAGATCCCACACGTGTTCGATTGGTGAGAGATCCGGAGAGTACGCTGGCCACGGAAGCATCTGTACACCTCGTAGAGCCTGTTGGGAGATGCGAGCAGTGTGTGTGGGCGGACATTATCCTGCTGAAACAGAGCATTGGGCAGCCCCTGAAGGTACGGGAGTGCCACCGGCCGCAGCACATGCTGCACGTAACGGTGGGCATTTAACGTGCCTTGAATACGCACTAGAGGTGACGTGGAATCATACGCAATAGCGCCCCAAACCATGATGCCGCGTTGTCTAGCGGTAGGGCGCTCCACATTTACTGCCGGATTTGACCTTTCTCCACGCCGACGCCACACTCGTCTGCGGTGACTATCACTGACAGAACAGAAGCGTGACTCATCGGAGAACACGACGTTCCGCCATTCCCTCATCCAAGTCGCTCTAGCCCGGCACCATGCCAGGCGTGCACGTCTATGCTGTGGAGTCAATGGTAGTCTTCTGAGCGGATGAGCGGACGCCGGGAGTGCAGGCCTCCTTCAACCAATCGACGGGAAATTGTTCTGGTCGATATTGGAACAGCCAGGGTGTCTTGCACATGCTGAAGAATGGCTGTTGACGTGGCGTGCGGGGCTGCCACCGCTTGGCGGCGGATGCGCCGATCCTCGCGTGCTGACGTCACTCGGGCTGCGCCTGGACCCCTCGCACGTGCCACATGTCCCTGCGCCAACCATCTTCGCCACAGGCGCTGCACCGTGGACACATCCCTATGGGTATCGGCTGCGATTTGAAGAAGCGACCAACCTGCCCTTCTCAGCCCGATCACCATACCCCTCGTCAAGTCGTCTGTCTGCTGGAAATGCCTCCGTTGACGGCGGCCTGGCATTCTTAGCTATACACGTGTCCTGTGGCACACGACAACACCTTCTACAATGACTGTCGGATGAGAAATCACGGTACAAAGTGGGCCATACGCCAGCGCCGTGTCCCATTTATCGTTCGCTACGTGCGCAGCACAGCGGCGCATTTCACATCATGAGCATACCTCAGTGACGTCAGTCTACCCTGCAATTGGCATAAAGTTCTGACCACTCCTTCTTGGTGTTGCATTTGCTCTGTCAGTCAGTGTATTTTGAATGTTAAATAAGTAAAGATGTGGTTAACTTCTGATTCCAAAAATAAAGTAGGTCCTTCGACACCCAAAAAATTAAAACTTTCTGTTAAAATACCTAGACGGAAAAATGTACAGGCAGTCGTGGGAGAGTATAGACAGTATAGGAACTGCTGCGTCCTGATCCAACACGTGAAGAAAGAGCAAAATATATGTATTTTCTTATTTCTAGTAATACGTTTCATTTAAGTATTCCTATTTGATATTATTACTCGCATTATATTGAATTTTAGCGTATTTGGGTGAATTTTAGTACAGTACGGTTTTACGATAAATAATAATACGGTTTATTTTGAATTTCTGTTCGGTTTTTAAATTTTCGGAGGTTGGCAACGCTGTCAGCGCGTTATGTATGTATATTATACGATTCACTGTCTGAAAACCTTAAGATAAACAATATAGATTTACAAAAAGATCTCTGAAGAGATTCACGGCCACGATAATCAAGCGGTACGAGAGAATATCGCCACGCTGACAGCACGACACTCTTATACCTGCAAGCCTTCTGAATGACACCAGACGTCCTGATAAGCCAAAACCCGCAATGGGATATTTATACCACGGTTCTATTTTACCTCTAGAACTTACTATGGAGGTAGTACTAATTTCAATTTCTTGTTCGTTTCCTTACTATGTAGCCATTCTGCTGTAAAAGGTGATTAAAATACGAAAAGGATTTAAAATTATTAAAACGGTCGTTAAATAAAAAAAACATCACGTTAGTAAGTATATACTAGCAGTTTCCCGCTGGCTCCGCCCGCAATGTACAAAGTATGGTGTTGTTGGTTACTATCCTCTCAGATGTATTTGCAAAGTTTCGAGTTAATGAAATAAAGCACATGATCTGCTGTGGTAATAGAATGTAATATTATGCCAACAAAACACTTGAAAATACATCACACAAAGAAATTGAATTAAACGTTCCTTGGAACAACACTACGCGCCAAACTGTTAAAATTGTCCTTCAAAGACAAATGTACTCACAACCTTTCTCAGAATCTATCAATTTAAGTAGTTATTATGTCAAAAGAAAGCGCTTGATCCACTGAGCGTTTTAGACCGAAACGAACTGCGTACCTTAATTAGAACGAAAGATATGATTGCTTCAATGAGAAAAAATGTTAAAGAAATGAGACGTCAAACTGAAAGTGCACTCATAACTTTCCTTAGAATCAACCAATTTGAATAGTTAAGAGATTAAATGAAAGATGTTCATCACCTAAGTGTTCTTAGACCAAAACGAACTCCGTGCCTCAATTATAACCAAAGATATGATTGTTTCAAAGAGACAAAAAATTGAAAAATTCAAATAATTTTAGGAAGGCGGAAGTTTAGTGATTTATAGTACCTGATGACAAATCTATGCATGAATACCTTTCAGTTAAAACAAAAATGAAGGAAATCGACCGGATAGAATGGCCGAAATGACTGACTTTAGTTTTCATCAATTTTTTTAATATATAGATTATTTTCCTTCGCGTTTATTTTGATTGTTAAATAAGTACAGATGTGGTTAACTTCTCATTCCAAAAATAAAGCAGGTCATTCGACACCCGAAAACTTAAAATATTCTGTTATCTTACAAGGAAACAAATGTACAGCTAGTCGTTGTGTTGAATCGCATGCATTATTTTATTCTTTAAACTCCAAATTTCTTATGTCTTAGAGAAATTGCAATATTTTCACCTGTGTGTCTCACCGCAATGTATATATGTTGAAGTTAATAGTCCTGGTCTACAAAGTGAGCTCTGATATTATTCAGTGGTCGGTTTCTGTTGATGTGCACAAATCCGTCGTAACAGCTCTGCTATCTGCATTCCAGAGCTCATATTTTACTCTTGTTTCTACTTCTTGAAAAAAAGTTCTCGGAGGATGTCATTTGATATGTGCTTACGAGTAGGCATAGTATATCTACGTTCAAGGTGCTGAATGAACTTCCTAGTGAGTGATGAAGCGAGTCATTATTTCTTAAAAATTCCTCACGGATAATGAACTGTAGCCCGTGTAACGGGATGTAGTGGACGTAATAGTTACTAAAGTATTTGGTAAATTTTTATAAATATTGTAAAATTTGATATTGTGTTTGTCAAGGGTTTAAAAATGTTCATAGTTTATATATTGATCTTGTTATTTTACTAATGATAATGGAAATAAGCAATAATACTGAAACTTATGATAATAGTTCAGAGCAATGAGCTCCATTTTTCCTGCACATGTACGTACTCAGAAAATATTTTAATCCTTTTCTTTTTCTTTGCCATATTGTATGTTAAAATTCGATATTCAAAATAAGAAGGGGGGACGTGCATGAAATACATGTGCAAATATAATCATTCACCAAATCCACAATTTGTAAGGTACATAACTGAAATTTAGTACAGAGGTTAAGAATGGTTAAATGCATCTCATTACTATTTTTCATAACTTAAGCAAAATTACATTGAAGCGTTTTGCAATTTATAAATTTTATGACCCCGTGATCAACAAAGGTACCATTTTCTCATACACTTTTCAACAAATTGTCAGGAAAATTGTACAGTGTAATCTCAATATGTATAGAAACAACTTCACAGAAACATTTTTAAATAAAATGATATTTAATTAATTTTATGTTTAATTATTTTGTAAACTGAAAAAATATCCCTAAAAAATCTATATTTTTTCTTGTATATCTCGGCGTACAGGAATGATATTAAAATTTGGCCCTGTGTATACATTTTTTATACACACGGCAATGGGGATGCCAAAAATCATAGCTCTATATTTCCCAGTTTCTGAGAAAGGTGTACTTTAATAACGGAAATGGTGATTCTGAGAAAATGCACTTTAAAGTTTATCTTACTTTTTCCTTGCAATTCTGTTTATTAAAAGGCTCCAGAACTGTGCTGAGTGTCCTCCTTTCCTTCAAGACTTCTCTTTTGGTTTCTTGTTTTCTGCCTTCTTTGCTTTACCAGGTCTTCAACTGACTTTTTAGCTGCAGAGAGGCCCTGGAAATCTATTTGAGTGAAAATTCCTACCTTACAGCCTAACACCTTCATCCACACTAAGTTTCCGCCATTAAATACAAGAACTGTATCATATGTTGCAATTCTGACAACTGTAGCAGGTGAAAATGTGGTTTTAGGGCATCGTTTCCTTACGAGTCAATTTAGAGTTTCATTTGGATTTGGGTTTTGCCAAGAACACACTTTTTGAGAAGTTCAGTATCGGCCAGAAACCTGTAAGTGGGCTTGACAACATCTAGGATACATTTTGGAAGCTTCTGCTTGTGGATGTTGGGGTTATTATCCCTCTGAGCCTGTAGATATTTACAGCAGATAATGTGGCACAGATTACGAATTGGTGGTTCATCTGTTTACACCAGGGCCTCTCAGGGTGCATGCGCGTGGTGCATCACTGTGCACGGTGCAAAAGACGACTTGGCTTGGTTGATCAGAGTGCAGACCCCCACTCCTCGATTTGGAGCAATAGCGCTAACTCTCTCTTTCCCCACGCCTGTCTCGCTCGCTCCCCATGTCTCCCTCTCCCCCACTTGCGCCGTAGCGCTCCAAATCCGGGCTGAGTTGAGCCGAGTATAGCCGAGTAGAGTCGAGCATAGCCGAGTAGCCCAGAGACGAAGCGTTGATCCGAGCCATACCGAGCGGCACCGATGCACAGTGCACGGAGCTCTTGCACCTCGCTCTGCACGCGTGAGATTTTGGGCGTTTGAGAGGCCCTGGTTTACACCATGTGAAAATATGTATCCTATACAGTTCTTACTTCGGACCTAACCTCATTCCTGGTTTGTTTCTGATGTCTTGCGTTCACCAACTTCTGAAAAATCAGTTTATCCGCTCTTGTATACACTCCTTGTGACCATAGCATTATTGAAGATGAAATAATCGAACACTTGCGTAAATCTCCGTCAGTAGCAGAAGGCAAAACAAGAAATTATTGCTTCTTCATAAACAAGCAGCTGGTTTGGTATTGTTTCTATGATGCGGAACACAGTCATAGATG
Organism: Anabrus simplex; assembly: GCF_040414725.1. Lineage (NCBI taxonomy): Eukaryota > Metazoa > Arthropoda > Insecta > Orthoptera > Tettigoniidae > Anabrus > Anabrus simplex. The sequence goes on along the minus strand of NC_090265.1, from coordinate 459,378,352 downwards.
ATATATAAAACTAAAGAGTATGTATCACAGCCTTCTAGATGTATCCCGTGCAAGTTTGCTTGAAAGAAATCCACGGAATCGTTCTTCACCGAGCTAGTTTTGAAGTAATGCTTCAAAAGTGGGCGTGGCAGTAAGGTCGCGTCACACATTTCATTATTATCTTTCAGGCAGTTCGGATGCAATTTCATCCTTGAAACTTTGGGAACATATTGTCAATGAGTTCTACTATTAACTAAAAGATAAATTGAAAATTGACATTTTGGGCCCATTTCATGAACGTCCCCCCTTAAACGGTTGTTTAATGATAACGAATGTACCAAGATTTGTGAATTTCAAGATTTTAAAATCGGTAAAAGAACAGATTCTACGAGGTTTTGAAATTTAAATTGCTTCTACTGTAAAGTGAGTCAAATATTGATGAGTCCCTTCTTTCCTTGTACCGTTCAAATATGTTGTCTGAAGTTCCCATTTATTTTTTGAATCCAGACTGGTACCCGAGAGTACAGAGGTGACAATTAGGGTGATGGAACTACTTTAATACTGAACATAGAAAGAGCCCTGTGAAATTTGGTGTCAATACTAATCTTGTTTACCATCAGTGAATTAGTATTGCATACATCCGGGAGAGATGATGGCTAGTAGTTACGTTTCATTTCCAGCACCAGGGATTGACGGGATGTGTTCTACATCATAGTGGGCTACAGTAACGTATTCAGTGTATGTAACAAACTAAGTACAGGCTAGGCCGGATGCTACTACAGATAAACTTTATCTTGCATGCAAAGCTACCATAATGGCACGTCATTACTTAATGAAATTTACGGTCATTCATTAAAGCAGACGTTGAAACTTAGAGCACGTCCACGGTGCAATCTCGTCCCTCCGCGTCCTGTGACATGTTGAGTGGTTGTTACAAAGGATAGTCAACCGTATGAGTTCCTAATTTAAATCACGTATCGGTTCTCTCTAACTAATCATTATTGGGATTTAATGTCCTCTGTGTTCTAAGTCTTTGCGAGGATCTTTCAAGCGCCTTGAGGTATATGAACTTCTATTAACTTGGCGATCGCTCGTACTGAACATCTTTTGGAACAATATGGACTGGTGATTGCCGCCAAACTCATTCATCCCATATGCGATATACGAATATACGAACGTCTAAGAACTTGTTGATCGCTCACACTCAACATCCTTTTGAATAACATAAACTGGTGATTCCGCCATTTACGAGAAAGGGATATAATTTTCATGTGCAATTTTTGAGAAGTCTCATACCTGAGGTTCGTATTCTATGTATGGCGATGGTCCAAAGCAGCAGAAATAATAAAGCTTGTAATTCTACGTAACTGTTTATACAGTGCTCATAGCCACATGACGTCCTGTTGTACGTGGGTGGAGTGACTTGCCTGCGCGGTTTGGTTCCCATGTGGGATGAATAAGTTTGGCGGCAATCACCAGTCTATATTGTTCCAAAAGGTGTTCAGTACGAGCGATCGACAAGTTAATAGAAGTCCATATATCTCAAGGCGTTCATATTGTGGTTTCGAACCCACTGTCGGCAGCCCTGAAGATTATTTCCGTGGTTTCTCATTTTCACACCAGGTAAATGCTGGACTTAATTAAGGCCATGGTCACTTCCTTCGCAAGGTTAGCCCTGTTCAATCCCAACATCGCCATAAGACTTGTCTGTGTCAGTTCGACGTAAAACAAACAGTACTACACTGTGTTACGTGGAATCCAATCCTTTACGACGTGCACTTGATTTCAAAACTTTCATGTGCATTGTCTGGTATTCGTACTGCAACCCTGTTAATTTTTTATTGATATTTGTTTCACGTCGCACGGACACAGATAGGTCTTTTGGCGACGATGGGATAGGAAAGGCCTGGGAGTGGGAAGGATGCGGCCGTGGCATTAATTAAAGTACAGCGCCAGCATTTGCCTGGTGTGAAAATGGAAAACCACGGAAAACCATCTTCAGGGCTGCTGACAGTGGGGCATTACATATAATGAGTCATATATAGGGTGAAGCCGAACTCCAGGGACAAACGTTTGGAGGTTGCTGAGGGATGCCTTCTGAGTATATTGGTATAAGGGACCCGTTTTCTTCGGTGGTCGTTAACAGAGTAATACTGTAATTACGCTTTATTCGGTTTTTACTCCAATCATCCTTGTTTCTGCAAAAATACCTTCATATTAGTGGAAAAAGCCTATAATATGCAATAATCAAATCGTATAATATGAAACACGTAATAATGCAAAGCCAACAATATGCAAGAATCAAAATATTAAGCACAAAACACAGAGTAATTCAACAACCCTCAACACGTACACTTTTGTCACAGTGTGTTCAATGTGTTCTGTCAGCGTACTGTACATTACGTAAGAAATGCAGAACTGTTCCCTTACAGGTAATATTCCAAATGTCGAACTCCATGATCATGGCGTCGTTGGCTTTCGGCACGTTATAGAAATCCTGCGGGACAAAGTTCCGACACCCCGGAGTTTGCCAAGTACCAGCATTTGTTATTTTCATTGCAATATAGGTACAGAGCTAACTGAAGAAACAAACCAAAAGAAATGCAATTACTCTGTAAGGAGCCACCGGAGACCTCGGATCCATTATACCAGTATACTCCGAAGTTCTCCGAAAGTCTGTACGTGGAGTTCGGCTTCACCTTGTTTACTTTGTGTATGGAAATTCCTTATGATATTTTCTGTTGATATGGCGTGGGCACAAGTGTTTGTATATTCGCTAATCATTTGGTGTGCATAATATATTTGGTTGGAACAGGGCCACAGAGATGAGAAATAATTTTCTTTTACTTTAATTATAATTCGCTTTAGGTCGCACCGACGCAGATAGGTCTTACGGTGACGACGGGACAGGGGAGGGCTAGGAGTGGGAGGGAATCGACCGTGGCCCTAATTAAGATACAACCCAGCATATGACTGGCGTGAAAATGGGAAACCACGGAAAACGATCTTTAGGGCTGCCGACAGTGGGAATTACTATCTATATATAGGAAATTGACGAGAATTTGTACTCACATGAATTCAATTTGTTCAGGTCTTTGCGTAATCTTTTGACATAGAATTATCCATTTATTTCAACGCTGCCATAAAATATAATTTCCATCGAATCAGAGTTTTTCAGTTGTAGGAAAAATTGACTAAGGTCATAGAAATGAAGAATTGTTTCTGAAATGCATGAAGTTAGTTTCAATTCCACCTCAGAAATGCGTCCAATATTATTGCTAAATTTGTACATAACAGCAAACCCTGGAGTTTATGGAGAGCCTTCAGAATGCACTTCGAGAGAAATTGAGCCAATTTGTTACTAGGATGTTCGCATTACGAACACTATCTGGATTTTACTCATTCATTAAATTCTTCTATGTCTGAACAACCTGGGATTTCAAGACCAGTCTTAAAATTCTGATAAACCATTTCATGCAGAATACACGGTGCTTCTGTTCCTGAAACATAAATTTATATAACTAATGCAAATCTTCTAATTGTTTGCATTTTGCATTCGGGTGATAGTGAATTAGAATCCCCCTATCAGCAGCCCTCGTTTCCCGTGGTTTCCCATTTTCACAAATCTTAATGCAGAGGTTCTACCGTACATAAGGTCACAGTCACTTCCTTCATAGTCCTAGCCTTGCCTTATCCCATCGCCGCCGTAAGACCTGCTTGTGGCGTTGCGACATAAGACAAATAGCAAACAAAAGTTTGCATTATTTCTTCAATCATAACCACACTGAACCTGAACCGCTAATTTGCGCAAGTTCTGTTAGATCTTACCCTGAATCGATTTCCCCATTTCTAACAAAATGCAATGTAATGAATTACCAATTTACTGTTCACGTATTTCGGCTACGCTGTTCCCAGGATAAATATTGCTTTGCACATAGGGCATTATGCCACGACCATGCTCCACTCATGACTTTACCGTGTCGTGTTGTATTTTCATATAACCCGCTGCGCTTTCCCTGTGTGGCTGACTAGCGATCTCTGCATGCACCTCATGAATGCGAGTTAAGTATACGATATGGATCAAATGAATAGGATTATGATGTAGCCCGCTCTTCTTATGGTGCGCCTCACTTACCATAGGTGACCATGGTTCCAAGCCTGGCTAATGAATGTTGAGTTTTGGAAATGAAAATGAGGTTTAGGTTCCGTGCAAAACTGGTGGTCTTCTTGGTATAATTACAATAGCATCTGTCACATAAAATGCTTGTATCGACTGCTTTGATCTTGTTAAAACAATTTAAATATAACAGGATAAAACTCCGGTATTGGATTTAAATTTTATTTGATATTAGAGAATAAGTGGAATAATTCTAAACAATAATTTTCAACGGATACTAATGATTCCATTGGATTTGTTAATTATAGCATAATGTGTTATCCTAGATTTGAAAATTTACTGAAAGTTTTTTCAGAAGCTCTCGTTAGGTGACAGAATGGCATTTTCCCGGTCGTAATTTTATAATTGTCAGTGCGCCCAAAGAATCTCAATCAGAGAGGTGACCGTGTGTTAATTATTTACTCCATGTAATTGTGAATGGGAGAGCTGCTAGAAATTAGGAACGGAGCCACTACGAATCCGGTGTTTCGGGTTGTCTACAAATTAAACCAAGACGTTGCTGTTAGTGCCGGAGCAACCCTGGTTACCTACTGTAGTCGAACGGGATGTTAACGCCGTGAGTTCACGCTGTAGTTCCGCAAATATAGTGAGTCTGACGAACATGGCACTGGTATTCTTTGGTCCTGCTGTACTTGATAGACGTGCCCAGCGTTCAACTATGTTGGTGTGCTTTCAGTTGTGACTTGGTACGGAAGGTCAGTGCGTATTACAGCGTCTTGTGTAATACTTCAAATGTAATAATATACAGTACTATAGAGTGGTTTGGAGTGAAAATTACATGATGATATATATTCGATTGCAAAAATGGGCCAAATAAAAAAGGTGACTCGTGAAAACTTTTGATGTTATAATCCATGCTTCAGACAACATTTGCAAGTTGTAGACGATGCACCTTTATGAGTTTGGAAATTATTAAAATGGTAGTGCAATTTACAGTAATTACTCCGACAATCCCAGTTACCATCACTTTCAACACGCAAAACCATTTTTATGAAGTAGACTGCATTAATTACCTTGGTTTATTCATTATCTCACGTCTCTGTATCTAGAACTGAACATTGATGATGAATACCGAATAAGACTCACCAGGAATCGAACCAAAGCGTTCCTCTGTGTAATGAAATACAGTACTACGAAGGCTATCTTATCGCATTAAACATTATTGGCGGATTTCGCAGTGGTATTATCTATCTATCTATCTATCTATCTATCTATCTATCTATCTATCTATCTATCTATCTATCTATCTATCTATCTATCTATCTATCTATCTATCTATCTATCTATCTATCTATCTATCTATCTATATATCTAAATATATAAACCTGGATGTTGGTATATTTGAGATTACTAGACTCAGAAACTACTGGACCGATTTCACTGAAAATTTGTTCTTACTACTTCTGACAGTGTTTAGGAAGTGGTTTGAACGAAATCGGATAGGTACTCTTTATTATGAGTAATTTTATGTAATTAATTTAATTACAAAACCGTACCAAGATTGGATGGAACTTGATGGACAGATAGTTGACGACTTACTCTGTATCATGATAGTCCGGTAAGAGTTGCTTTATATACGAGGATGAAAACACGCCGCCACTTTTATGAGCCACACTTGGTACAAATATGACTTGCTGCGTGAAATAAGTAGTGTGGGGGCAAGATGCCCCTACCACCACTAGGGGAGGGGGTGAAATGTAAAAGTAATAAAAAATGACCGATATTAGTGTCGTATCCTTAGTTTTCTTGGTCACTGAGATGAACTATGACACTCAAGATGCCGTTTATGTCAAAGTTCATCCCGAATAGCACTCATAGGGGCGGTGACTGAAATGGGATGAAATATAAAAATAATATAAAATGACCAATCCATAGTTTTCGGGGTCACTGAGATGAGTAAGTGCACTCCAAATGCCATTGGAAGTCCAAGTTTAGCACCATCGGCATGGGGGTGGTGATTATTGTTTTAAGAGAAAGTGCAACTAGGCAACAATCCTCCATTATCTAATCACAGGGAAAATTAAAGAGATCCGAAACTTCGAAAAATGAAGAAAGGAAAGAACATGAACAAGGAGCGGACAAGTGAGGTCGAATAGGATAGATGGAAGTGTGGGGCCTGACACAAGTAAGTTGAAGCAATGCTAGGACTCAACTAAGGGCCCCATGGTTGCCAAGCCTCGGACCCTTTCAATCGCCTTGTAAGACAGGCAGGGGATACCGTGGGTGTTATTCTGTCGGCCGCACCCGCAGGGCAACATGGGGGTGAGAAGGGGTGCAAAAGAAAGTGTATACAAAATGACCGAGATTACGAAAGAATGTGTATATGTTCCAGCATAGTTCTCAACCAAACTTGATACACGTACGACGTACTATCTGGAAAAATAACCGTGGGCCCAAGACACCACTGGCAGCCTCAGGGGAAGGAGTGCCGTGTAAAATAAACGAAAACGACCGATATCGGTGTCCAATGCGTAGAAGAATAGTGACCCTCCGGTTATCGTTCAAGTGAATGTTCAGTCCCCATCGACATGGGGGCAAGACGTGCTGAAGAATAAAATTTCCAAATTGACCGAGCACGGAGAATATTTTCGTACTTTCCACTTTGTTGTAACTCGTCGCCAGGTGGTGGTGCAGCACATCACCTTCTATGCCGTTCACTCGATTGAAAAAAACATATAGACTTCTCAGTCCTCAATAATAACGAATAGAGATTGTGTCTATACAGGCCTAAGAGATGACCCGTCATCGTATCGCCAGGAGGGAGATTGTCCATTGATAACGTAACCACAAAAATGGCCCCCTAATCAGTTATGAAACTCCGTTCTAAGAGTTCCTAGAAGGCAATGACGAGTGCATACCTTGCGCTCCTTGAAGCATGTTTTGTTGCGTACGGGTCGATGTGTAGAATTAGCACCGTAAGGAGAATCAAGTGCTTCACCGATCGCCAAGAAAGTTGGCACATACATATAATTTTTCATGGATAAAATTTTTTTTCTATCCACTTTGTTGTAATTCGCCACACATCTTGCGTTCCTTATTGTTCATTCACGTGAATTATTAATTGAAAGGGCACTCTTCTCCCAACAGTTTAGGCGGCTCTCATCATGTCGCAGTCGCTCATGAAAGTAGAAAATGATATTTTACTGCCAGAATACGTAACTGAATCATTCATTTTAGCATCTCAAAAAATATATATGTTGTTGTCGTTATGTCGAAACTGCTTCTGTAGGCCCTATAATCATTCAAATGTGGCTTATTTCAACAAATATATCTTCTCCTCAGACTAATTATGGCTTATAATTGCTACTTTAAATATTCCTCAGAATTTAAGATTGCTTGTAGCACGCGAATTCGCCCTTTCTCGTTTTCTTTCAGCTGCTCCAATATCTCTCCTCTGTAATATTTCTAATTAAAAAGGTCTTCGATCCTTTCCACAATTTGACTTGGTATGCAGTTATATTTCTCGAAATTCTACTCAAATATTCGTATTTTATTGTTTACTTCCTGATCAATGAAATACTCCCTGTTCTTGCTTCTAAGTTGTTTTTTTCAGTGCGATCTTTTTCTTACATTATTAAGAATGAATTGATTTCAATTATTTTCTAAAACAATACTTGTTCAATCTTGAAGCTCCTTTGCGAGGTCTATGCCTTCTCAATCTAGATTAATCTGCATTTCGGTGTGAATTTGTATGAATTTGTACTGCTTGAAGCTGCCGCGCGCCATTTTGTTCGCTCATTTTCCGTGCGTATGAGTGCCTCGAATGTACTGTAATGGTACTATATATTGTACCAGGAACTGTTCCAGCCCCGTACATTATTTTAAAATTGCCGGGATATGTGGAAATGGTACGCCAATAATATGTGTTCGTATGCCCGACATCTTGTGCGAGCGCGGTACGAAGCTCCTCGTGGCGAGCTGGACACGTCACGAGCAATGAACCTGCGGGGACGTCAATGCCACACGTTATACGCCTTTCTCTCGAATGTACTGGAAGGAAAATTTCTAACTTTTTAGCCGATAAAGACACAGAAATGAAACATACATCATCGTGTAGCTCATGTTCTGATCGTAAACATATGTTAATTTCAATAAAATCCTTCACGGCATTCAATAGATGTAAGCGAGAAAGGAATCACACGTCCCCCAGTGACGTGGCAAGCGATCTTGGGTCATACGGAATATAAGCGTCAGACCAGACCGTAACAATTCAGTTCGCATTCTTCACATCTGGCTCGCATGTCATGCTGCACGCGACGAGTCGAACTCAGTATTCATACTGCCGGACATCGTAATACTTAGATAATTTCGACGGCAAGTTGACACTTAGTTTCTGTGAATACCAGTGAGTAACTTATACATTCTTGGACTTGCAATTCGTCAGACGTTCGAACTTAGGAAATTAACGTGTGTATAACATCAAAGTCATAAGACTTGTAATGTTTCGCCAATATTTGGACTTGACAAATATCTCAATTTTCGTGTGAATGACTTGAACACACTCGAAGTTAGCGCGACTACTTTTAATTGTAATGATGTTGAACTATTTCTACTTAGAATATCGTGAGTGCAGGTTGCAGCACGTTGACTATTTTGAGTATTATCAGAGCCTAGAACACTTTAATTTGTGCCGAAAGACTGTTCACGTATCATCGTAACAGACTGTACCATTTGAAACAACCCGTGTGGATAGACTGTATAATGAACTTCATAATTCAGTGATATTGCGGAGTATAAAATTCATGCACGAATACTTGTAGAACTGTGATAGTGAGAAGGAACATTACGAGATAGTACGAGAGAGAGAGCTATTTATTTCTTTGTTGTGAAAGTGAGCCTTGATAAACTGTGCTTTGAATGAAAGTTGTTCTTGACAATACGAAGTGTGCAGTAAGTGTCAAGATAAACTATGCGTGGAAGTATTTTCTTAGTTTTCAATTATCGTAATTTATGATAATAGACAGTGCTTCGACATATTTCTCATCCAGTGAATGGCGATTATTTATGAGACAGTCATCAGTTCTAACAGTGCAAATCAAATGGTGCACATTTCAACCTGGCCAGTTGGACTTTCTCGTGTTAAAGCCACTCTTTTATTAACATGAGAAATCCTGACTCGAGGCAACGGAGAACGGCGGAGATCGACGTAGATCGACGGAGATTTGATGCAGATCAACGTGGACTTGGTACTAAACCCATAATTCTACGATGAGAAAATTATTTTTTATTCTTCTCAATATTTATTTCACATAACAAGCTTCTTTTATTTGTTTGAGGGCGGCCATTTCGTGAGTCTGGCTGTCTCGTGGGAGTGAGCGTCCCGTGTCAGGCCGAGCCGCAAGCTCGTGAAATACCGTGACACTTCGGTGGACTGCGAATATTCAACAATTTTTCATATTCACGGAATTCTTCGTAACGAGAGATTTTGGCAACACAGTAAATACAGAAATAAATAATTTAAATTATTCTTAAACCCTACGTGAAGACAGGACCCCCAGGGTAAATATAAATGCAGTTAAGCCTACGTACAAATCAGCGTCAGATCAGTATTATTAGCTCCACGTGCCAAGGTCAATGGATGAAGAAAACCCGCGAAAAGCCCGGGCAGAAATAATTTATTTCACCCGTTGCGAGTGTGGTAAAATTATGAGATTAACATCTAAATAAATCGCAAGTCTGTCCGGAATTCTGGGACAAGTTTCATGAAAATCGGTCTATTGGACGCGAAATTAGCAGATTGCATAATCAAGCTTAGTGGTGTGAGTAGCGTCACCTCATAAGACTATAAAAGAAATCCCCCTCTGCATATTTCTCAGTTTCGGTCTGGTTTCTGAAGCAGCGGAAGCTTACGCCCGTCGTCGACAGAAAAAGTGTATAAGATTGATCTCCAAATAATTTACTACATGTTCGTGGCTGCGGTTCACATCTACTGTTAGAAAGGGAAGGTGATATGAATTTTTCTGAACTTTCGCCGACAAAACTGTGAAAGCATAGGCGTCTGTTTAAATGCATAGCTGATTTTATTGTATCACCTCGTGTGTGTTGGAAAGTGTTAAGGGAGTTGGTAAGCTAGTCAGAGCAGTTCTGATTTCGTTTTCTGTGGAACACTTGTTGTATTAGGGTGAATGAAAGCCGAGTCTGGGGAGAAGGGAGACAGTTGCAGTCGATTGCAGAACGAAGGAGGTTTGCTGTACAAAATCATAACGAAGGAAGTGCGTGATTTGTGTTGTCATTTAATAACGTGTGAAAAGGCAGTATTTGTAAGATAGATATGTTTAAGAAGATGATGTTCCTTGTATCCATGTGCGGCTAAGCACGAGGGCAGCTGGCTAAATGTAGCCAGAATATTGAAGATGACATCAATGCAGTCTGTCTATATTTTGTATTATGTTGTAGTTAGGCTGTTGTTCGTCCCAACCAATTTTTCAAGGCGTATGTCGGGTGATATTTGTAATTATCAGGCGAAAAGTGTTATAATTTTGGTCAGCGTGTGAAAATTTTAGTTTTGTAAAATTCACGTCAAGAAACTATAAAATGCGACGTTGGAATCTTGTCTTATTGTTCTTCGAGATATTGTCTGGAGTGAGTAAAATTAGCAAAGTGATCATGATAAAGTAGTCGTGGCGAATGTCTTAATTTCAAATATCATTTGAATTTAGAAATTTTGTCGAAATTAATAATAATAATAATAATAATAATAATGTCCACCGCGGGATAAAATTTTCCTATGTTAAAAGTGCATTTAACAAGTATGTTTTACAAGGATCACAGGCATTTAGAAAATTTCCAGTGAAATCCGATAAAGTTATGTTTAATTCATGGGAAGTAAAATTTTGTGACATCGTGTATGTCGATGATACGGAAAATCACGGTGTGTTCTTGTAGTCTCGAGGTCCGAAAGTTGTAGTAACAGTAAAATAAAGAGGTGTATTTTATAATGGTTATTGTTTTTCACAAGAGGATTGAAATTCGAAAAGGGTCTTGAAATATAAGAAAAATGGATTGAGAGCGAAGAATTTATATATGTGGAGATGAGATGGGTAGAAACATTGAAGGAGAAAGGGAGCCTGGATTTTAAGTAATACCGCCGGGATAAGGCGAGGAGAATGAGTTTTGAGACAGGCTATGTTTGTCGAGGAAGGATTTGTGAGACAGGCTGTATATTAAATGTGAGATTTTTTGTGGCAGGCTGTAGTGTATTCCGCTAACAATCCGAAAATTGAGACGACTACTGTGTGATGCACAGTAGAGTTCAAGTAAGATCCCAAGTTAAAAAACGATTATGGTGGGTAACTCTTGGTAGTGAAAGTCAAGCGAGTAGTTACGTAAAGTCAGTATAATATTAGGATAATGTGACCTCAAGGATAAAAGAGCATTTAGAATACACGGTTGGTGTTGTGTGACCGTGTAAATTTATTTAATTTCGTTTCACTGGATAGTCATGGATATAAACATTTGGAAATGACGGTAAGCGATTTGAAGGTTTCCAATGCGGTGGTGATGATTATTATTTTTGGACAACATCCACTAAATGGAAGACGTGTGTTGGGAACTAATATTCTTCACTAAAACTTCATTGCGCATGCTGAGATCGTGTTTGAGTTGGGGGAATGCTCGCCACAAAATATTTATTTTCGAGTTCACGTTTTGTAACGAGATAGAGACTTACTGCATTTTCCGACTTGCGTTCGTTTAATAGTAAGAGACGATGTTCCGTTGCGTGTTATTAGTCTGACCAGGTTTACAACTGAAATGTCAGGGTTTGTTTGAAATTGCTGGTTCGCCTGATATGCTAGGGGAAGCATAATAGACCCAGTTTCCGCCCGACAATAGATTTAGAACGTCACATGTTATCCTAGGAGTATACTGATGATGAGACGTCCTAGTTCACGCTCAACGATAGAATTAGGAGGGTAAGTGTACATAGAGATTAGTGTTAGGGTATACAGACTTTAAGTAAGCCCGACGATAGGTCTGGGATGTCAGCTGTACATACTCAAGTCTCAAATTAGATGTTTTGCGAAGTGACCTGGGTGAAGGTAGCATCTGCAGTAATCTACGAAATATGAAGAGGGTTAGGTCGGTAATAATGAGGCCAATCTTGTGCGCAGCTCCCTACAGCTGGAAGGTGCTCTCTAAGATATGGGACCGTTATCGGCAAATGAGGGTTGCCCAACATTGGATATCGACCTAACGGTGATTTAATATTTTACTGTAATTCTCCATGCGTGTTGAGTTAAAATAACTTCGATATTTTATCTTATTTTACGGACTTAATTGTTTTGTCGTTCTGACGTCCGTTTCGCTTTGGTAGTGTGCATATTGACACTCAATGTATTAGTGAGAGACTTGAGTTACGAACACGGATTCGATTCATCAGCCTGTAATATATTTTATTTTCAATCTTTGTCGTTCTTTCATTTTTATGCGTAGTTGAGTAGATGGATCTGTAATGGTAGTCATTGTTTAAGAAGGAAAGAATTCCTTAAGTTTGTTGTATTTTCCAATGTGGACTGGTAATTTTATTAAGCGTAACGTAACCATTTCTAACCTCAAAATCGGTTTGATAATAATACTTTTCAAGTGATTTACCACTTTTTAATTAACTTCAGTGTTTGGCATTTCTTCTAAATGCGTGGTGAATAAGTCTTTCCTGCATTTCGCAGTTTTGTTCCTTCAGAACGACGTAACGTGAGATCCTCGCGGGTCATGGTGTTGTTGGTTCCTTCTGAACAGCTGTTTGGGTGATGCACGTTTAGCATCGGAATTATTTTATCACTTAAGGGTGTCATGAATGGCAAACACATGGTGGAATTTTATTTCAATTGTGAATGCTGCTGTTAACTCGTAATGAACACCATGCTTTCCCATAATATTTCGCAACCTATCCAAAGCAACTGATAGTCAATTTGGTTCGATTAACGGTCCATTCGGCGGGTGTTCCTTATCCGCAAGGGTATTCGACTGGTAGATAACCTTAATTGAGAGGAAATCAGGCGTTCTACTTGTTGAAGGTCAGATTTTCCACGGATCGTGTGGATTAATTCTCAGTTCTCGTTTGGAGTAATAGGTGCCCGGTTTTCAGGTTTTTCCTCTTTCAGTTTTTTTTGTTTCTCTGTCCACTAATTTATTACTTTCCCCGAAGCAACTCTTCGATATTGTGAGAAATAAATCAGCGCTATGCAATGTGACTGCGTTTGAAACATTCAATAATAAATAATTTATAATTTTTTTATTTCAAAGATTTATATAAAATAATAATGTTGTCGTGCCATTTCGAATTTAATAAAAGTTAGTAAGCACATAATTGCTCCTCATTTCAAGTAGTTAGGCTCTCTTCTGAACCCCATCGTTTGGTTAAGATCGTGACCGAATTTCTCCCCGCAACGACCCAAGATTTAAGAGTTCAATATTGCTCTGCTGTAGCAGCTGTGGCCGACCAACGATGGAATGGTAAGTTCAAGGGTTCAGTACTACGAGGGACAGTTCCAGAAACGTGGTACTATGGAACACCGTGGTGTTGGCTGTTAGGTGAGTTCCAGATTGCTGCTTGCAGAGCATTATTCAACTGCTCGAGCTCAACAAGAAGGCGTATGTCAGGTGATATCAGTGTATTTTTTTCATTCAAAAACATAATTCTAACTTTGAACCGAACTTTTACAAACAGTGTCATTACTGACAAAGAACATCAAAAGCTCACTTACATAATATTTCATAAACTTGGAAAATTAACGCTTTACGACACTCAAAAGTAAAGACAGGTTTTCAAATAACAGTGTGCTCTCGTAATGTCGTATTTTCTCACTTACTGGAACTTTAGGATTTCAACAGTGTGCTTCATTTACGGGATAGTGAAAGTGTATCATGAACTCTTAATTTACGATATTTACGTCAAGTTACGAAAAAAATAGGACAATACTCAGAACTTTATACCAGAAAATCAGATTTAATTTCAAGTGTTTCATATTTGAGTTTGTGTTTACAAGGAGGAATTACAGATTTTACTTAATTTAATTTATGTAGAAAGCGTAATCTGAAATCGTAAGTGCCATAGAAAAGACTTTAGGAATTCTTATTTACTTACAACATGCTTCATTATTACTTTATGCCACGAAGGTTATGATGGACATGACTGATTGAGAATGACATTATTTACTTGAATTCTACTTGTTCAACTTGATTTTGTTATTCTGTTGTTGAAATTGGGATTTATTTTCTAGTAAATATCTATGATTCGGCGATATAATAGGGTGGCCTTCCAGAGATTGAATAAAGGCAAGAAAAATATAATACCTATTATTTCACTTTACGGTCCTCCCTCTCTGTACCATCTCCTAAAGACTAGGCACCCCTTAGAATGACCTCATGCTCTTGAAAATAAACTTTTCCTGGTACTATATATAGGTGTTGCGAGGTACTAGTGTTCACAAATTGGGACTGGATGCGGTCTTTCATTCTAGCAAGACAACGACCCAAAACACACAGCCATGAAAACCCGGGAGTGATTGCTATATAACACACTCCGAAGGGTGGTTATCCCAACCGATCTCAACCCTACCTGTTGGCTCATCTTGATATACAAGTCAGATAACGGCATTCGTCCAGAAAACAGCACTTTGATAGAGTACTCCTGGAGGAATGGTCGAGAGTTACCCCGGACGTGACATGGAATTTAATAGATAGCATACCTAGACGTTTACAGGCTGTAATCAAAGCGAAGGGGATGCTCACTGGCTATTACACTGTGCATTTTCCCGAAGGAAGCCAACACGCCAATCAGTATCATACGTGTTCCAGTACTGTATTGTTTGCAGAAGAGAGGTATTTATACTTGTAGCACTGTATTTTGTTCGTTTGTGCAGGTATTTTGGACTGCCTGGTAATGGATGTTCTGTAACGTAGCAACTGCATGTGTTATTCATTGACATATCTGTCTTTTTGTATCCAGCAGCCCCTAATAGGTATGTGTGTGAATACTTTTAGGACTGGCTGTAAATATCTTCATGAGTAATAATATTCAATGGCTAACAGATTGTAATTATTTCCAAGTCTCAATCATGAGCAAAGTTAGTTAGTTGGAGCATGTTTACGTAAACAGGGAGTCCACGAGTAGACTTGTCCACCTTGATGCTCGCTCTCTTCTATACGCGGGTCTGGACTTACTCTACCCGGTTGGTAAGCACACGGGTACAATGCCGGCGCAAACTAGTCAACATCTGGCGAGTGTACTCGGACTGGATTAGTGCAGAGACAGACTATTCGAGTCTGTTTGGGTACGGTTTTAAACAAATTCGGACGGACGAGTACTGATCCGTCTGACGAGTTTTTGGCAGGTAAAAGAAGGTGGTTTCTTACCTCCGGCAGCCGCATCGCGAATTTTATACGGGCGTATGATCTAGATGTTAGGCCGCTTTAAACAACAAGTATCAATAACAAGAACAAGCGAATTTTCTAACGCAGTCTGGTTGTCGCTCCCGATTACAACGTCCAGCTCTACGTATGTGATTATAAATACATTAATATGATGATGCCCTACTCCATGGCTAAATGCTTAGCGTGCTGGCCTTTGGTCACAGGGGTACCGGGTTCGATTCCCGGCAGGGTCTGACATGTTAACCATCATTGTTAATTTCGCTGACTCTAGGGCTGGGTGTATGTGTCATCTTCATCATCATTACATTCTCATCACGATGCCCAGGTCGCCTACGGGCGTCAGATCAAAAGACCTTTACCTGGCGAGCCGAACTTGTCCTCGGACACTCCCGGCACTAAAAGCCATACGACATTTCATTTCAGTATGATGATTATTGGTCGGTATTGCTTACTATGTTGCTAGTCCAGCTCCATGGATGACTGGTCAGTGTTTTGACCTCCGTTGCCCTTGGTTCAATTCCTGGGATTTTAATCGTAAGCAACTTATTCCCTCAGTCCATGCACTGAACGTTTGTGCAGTTCCCAACATTCCTGTACCTTGCACACCACATACAACATTATTATCCACCATGATAACACGCAGCTTACCATAGATATCAGACAGCGGACTCGCCCGCATCGGAGGGGCAGCCTTACAAAGGCTGCACCCAGTTTTAATAGCCATATGAAACTGCATTATAATATGTCTGAGAAAAACAAACTGCCATGAACAAATACATTAAATGAATTTGATTTATGTTCCAGTTAGAGAAGATCTACCCGAATGTTTCACGACGGTTGCATAGCCAGTGACAGCTAAATTACCCTCTAGAGCGCAAATAATCAAATTGGAGGAACACTTGCTGATTACACAGCTAATCATAATGCTAGCCCATGAACGACCCGCGTTTCAACTTTCTGTATACGCAAATCCAAGCGTGCATAACTTGGCCGCAGTGCAAACGAAAATGTTTTGTATAAATTCACAACATTGATTTAACAGTTCACACTTCATGGTATCAAAAAGAGATATCTACAATAATGGACAATTGTATGTTTGAGATCGAGACGTGCTTTGAGGTTCACCTTAAAGACGTTGATCCCTCTGAAGTATGTTTTACATTTAATCTGTCTGAGATGGCTGAGAGAAATTCTCAGGAGCAGCTCCCCTCCGCACGATGTCCTACATTTGTACAACCATGATTCAAGTTACTGGCCTCACGTGAGAACGCGAAGTTCGTAATTTTTAAGTCTCCCTACCACATTAGCTTCTCTATAGTGAATCTGAGAAAGTGATTATCTTAGAACTAGGAATGAATTATTGGTTTGGCACGGGTCACTATTTACTTGGCAGCTACAGTGTCTCTTGGCTACAACCACCACGAGACATGACACGCCCACTTAGAGCTAAAGAATAGACTGCACCGCCTAGATGTCACAGCTTGCTATAGCGAAAGGCAGGTTGAATGAGGACGCTGTCGACGTTAATGACATGTTTGGACTCTCGATTTCACGAAAATTTAAAGCATTTTCGTTACCTGTAGATATACCGGTTTGTTATTGTTGTCATCGTCGTCGTCGTTATCGCTGTTACTTGTGTTGTTGGCTGCTTCATGCAAGGGATAATGAGCCCAGTGTACTTAAAACGTATACAGAACCAGTCCAAAAAATTGTGATGTTACTCTATGCTTTATATAAGGAGGACCCTATCTTTTGTGACTCGTATTTTTGAAATATTCTCGGAATTTTAAAATAGAGTACTAAACCATGTTTTTTTCATTTCTTTAC
Source organism: Anabrus simplex (assembly GCF_040414725.1). Taxonomy (NCBI): domain Eukaryota; kingdom Metazoa; phylum Arthropoda; class Insecta; order Orthoptera; family Tettigoniidae; genus Anabrus; species Anabrus simplex. The sequence goes on along the minus strand of NC_090265.1, from coordinate 459,360,996 downwards.
GTCGCACCCACATAGATAGGTCTTATGGTGACGGTGGGATAGCAAAGGATTAGGAACGGCAAGAAAACGGTCATGGCCTTCATTAATATAAAGCCTGCTTTGAAAACGGGAAACCACGGAAAAAACCTTTTCAGGGCTGCCAATAGTAAGATTCGAATCCATGATCTTCCGAAAGCAAGCTGTTAGCTACATGACCCAAATCGTGCAGGGTAAACCATGTTTCCTTGAAGAGAGTATAGACCCACCCAAAAAAGAGAAACTCCCAGGGTACTCGAAAGTATAGTCTATACGGTGGCATAGATTCGAACTACTCAAGTTTGGGATTTCCGTTAAGATATATGCATCGGTGGTTACATGAACATGATCGCAAGCCGCTTATATGAACCCAACTCTAACGGGGCTGATGACCTAGATGTTAGGTCCCTTAAAGGTAATATCATCCTTCATCGCTGGTACTACTTGTTTGGTTAAGATATCCCATAAATGTCCGGCTCCATGGCTAAATGGTTAGCGTGTTGTCCTTTGGTCACAGAGGTCCCGGGTTCGATTTCCGGCAAGGTCGGGAATTTTAAACATAATCGGTTAATTTCACTGGCACGGGGGCTGGGTATATGTATCGCCTTCATCATCAATTTTTCCTCATCACGACGCGCATCTGGCGAGCCGAACTTGTCCTCGGACACTAAAAGCCATACGCCATTTCATTTCATCCCATAAGTCAAGTTCACTTTCCAGTATGTGGTCTCTGAGGACAAATCACCAAGTTTGTTTAAAATATTGTAGAAAATGATACTCTTTATAACACACTTGGGTCAACTTCGGTGCCTCAGTCGGTTGGTCTTTCTCTTCAAAAAGCAACGGATTAATCCCGGTCGCGTTTGGTGGCATTTGAGGGTGCTTATTGCGAAAACTACGTGTTTTTGACTTCCCCCGCGTTAAGGAATTCACCGAGTGAGTTGGCCGTGCGGGTAGGGTCGTGCAGATGTGAACTTGTATTCGGGAGATAGTGGGTACGAACCCCACTGTCGGCAGCCCTGAATGTGGTTTCCCATTTTTCACACCAGGCAAATACTGGGCCTGTACTTCAATTAAGGCCACGGCCGCTTCCTTCCCACTCCTAGCGCTTTCCTATTCCATCGTCGTCAGAAGGCCTGTCTGTGCCGGTGCGACGTTCAGCATTTTGTAATATACAGTATATTATATATAGTGCATGTGTAGATCTCAGCTGGGCATTTGTCAACAATGAATGGGCCAAGCTATTTGAGATTATGACGATGGCAAATGTAGGGAAAGGAGGGTTGTCTATAATCTGCACAAGACTCAAATCACAGTGATAAGAATTGAGGGCTATGAAAGAGAAGCAACCATCCAGAAAGGAGTGAGGCAGTAATCTATTGCAGCGTATCTCTCTTACATTTCAGACTCTGTGTACAATAGGCACTGAAGGAAACTTAGTAAAGAAATCACAAGTGAGAGAGGAAAGATGCACTCTGAAATTGCATTTAATCGACAATTCTACAGAGGATTCGAAGAAACTGCTGAAGACAAAGAACTCAGTCTTGGAGAAATATATTCAACGAACAGCAGGTTCGATCCTAGCTCAGTCCAATGGTATTTGAAGGTGCTCAAATACGTCAGCCTCATGTCGGTAGATTTACTGGCACGTAAAAGGGCTCCTGCGGGACAGAATTCCGGCACCTCGGCGTCTCCGAAAACCGTAATAATAATTTCGTGTTGCTATTTCTAGCCGGGTGCAGCCCTTGTAAGGCAGACCCTCCGATGAGGGTGTGCGGCATCTGCCACGTGCAGGTAACTGCGTGTTATTGTGGTGGAGAATAGTGTTATGTGTGGTGTGTGAGTTGCAGGGATGTTGGGACAACACAAACACCCAGCTCCCGAGCCATTGGAATTAACCAATGAAGGTTGAAATTCCCGACCCGACCGGGAATCAAACCCGGGACCCTCTGAACCGAAGCCCAGTACGGTGATCATACAGCCAACGAGTCGGAATCCGAAAACCGTAACAGCAGTTAGTGGTACGTAAAGCAAATTATTATTACGATTATGATGATGATGATTATTATTATTATTATTATTATTATTATTATTATTATTATTATTATTATTATTATTATTATTATTATTATTATTATTCATTGAACAAACTAAGCAACTAAACAAAAATACTTTATAGAATATAGTAATGAGGTGAAATAACTAATCATGATGGAAGTGAGAGTATAAAATATATAATATTCTAAACAGGGAAAAGTTATCTAAATGAGATAAAAGTGCTCACATTAAAAAAAGATATGCGAATTAAAAGCGTTTATAAAGATGTGTAGAAGTAAAAGTGGACAATAAATGCTGCAGAAATAAATAAAATATAAGTTTCTGGAACATGATGTTACAGAAGAATGTTGACAGTGAAATAGTTTGGTATTGTTGTTCATGATTACTTAAAGGGTCCTGACAACTAGGTCATCGACCCACGGTGAAATGGATTGAACAGTTCAAAGGTGAAGTGATAATGAATCACTTTGGTGGGAGAGAGAATTTACGAAATTTAAGCAGAAAGACATAGAGGTTCATAGGAAATGTGTTGTGCCATACAGAACTCGTACGCATAGCTAATGGGGCGAAGTACGAGTATGTACGTGGAAGAAACTTAACGGGGGGAATTGGGGGGGGGGGGACTGGAGATCAGATCAGAGTATTTTCAGGCTGCAAGAGTTACATAGAAGCTGTAAACTGGATAGCATGGAGTTCTCTGTCAAAGATATTTGACCATGGTCAATGGCCTGATGTTACGAAAATCACAGTAGTAGGTACTTAAGTATGTTATACCTACGTCTTTAACCACTGTCCTATCAAATTCTCTCCATAATTTGCGTGAAGCAGTAGTAAATCATGGATCTCACATCCAAGTGGAGAGGTTTTCTTCCTATGACCCCCGGATACGCCAGGTGTTGGTCTTTCGAATTATCACCTATAGGCGTCTGCTGTGTCATGAATTCTAATGTTGAATACTACCCATACTGCCCACAGTTCCAGTTCCCGAATTAGAGGAACTGACCAATTAAAGTTAAAATCACCGACCTGGCACGAAATCGAATCCTGGACCTCTTGGACCAAATGCCGGTAGTGGATCCGGAAAACTCCAGAGTATAAAATAATAACCATATGACCATAGATACCGTGTGGGTGTATTTTAATTTGACGTCATTTAGGCGACTCCTTGTCGATTTCGACGTTCTGTTTTACTCTCTCAGAAGGCAGAGAAAGTGGAATTCTCTTTGGCGATCTATCATTTAATTTTTAACTTTGTCGGATCAACACTAAATGTATCTCCAGAGACATTTTACACGCCGATGTCGTAAGACATTGAGTGCCGAATGGACCTTTTCGCCCTTCAAATATTCGACTGCTTCTGCCGGGTTTGAACTCGTGATCCGGAATAGTAACACAAGTCTTTAGTCACCTTGAATATATCTAAAATACTGACCGGAACGTCATTACAATTCTCAGTTTTATTATCTTTCTCTGTGGGATGGTGGGGAGTGGTGGTAGAATAACACCCACAGTATCCCCGGCATTTACTGCCTGTCATAAGGGGCGGCTAGGTTGAGAAAGTCGTACAAAGGGGAGCGGATGTACAGATTTATGAGCTAGATAATGAGATATCAGAAGAGGAGGTAATGGGGTGATACGGAAATTGAGGACTAGGTCGACAGGAGGAAGAAATGGAATCAATAATGTATTTTGGAAAGAAATAGGGAAATATATACAGATGATAGAGGGCATAGTGAAGATTTTTGAGGGTGGTAGGTTCCTAAAAGAGTGGCAAACTGGAATTATGTGCCCAATTTACAAAAAGAAAGTTGAGAGAAATCTCCCCAGTAAGTATAGTGGAATAACTTTACTGGGCTCCTTGAGTAAGATTTATACAGGTATATTAGCGAACAGACTGAGAGACTGGGCTGAAAAGCAGTCGATACTGTCAGTTTTTCAGAGTGTTTTAGAAAGGGCAGAAGGACGACAGATAATGATAGTTAACATGATCCTGGAGAAATATCTGAATAAGGAAACAGGTATATTTAGCCGCAATTGATTTTGAAAAAGCTGTCGATATAGTGAGTAGAAACGCGTTAGTAGAAAAATTAGGAAGGGTAGGGGTTTCAGAAGTGCCGGCCCCGTGGTGTAGGGGTAGCGTGCCTGCCTCTTACCCGGAGGCCCCGGGTTCGATTGCCGGCCAGGCCAGGGATTTTTACCTGGACCTGAGGGCTGGTTCGAGGTCCACTCAGCCTACGTGATTAGAATTGAGGAGCTATCTGACGGTGAGATGGCGGCCCCGGTATAGAAAGCCAAGAATAACGGCCGAGAGGATTCGTCGTGCTGACCACACGACACCTCGAAATCTGCAGGCCTTCGGGCTGAGCAGCGGTCGCTTGGTAGGCCAAGGCCCTTCAAGGGCTGTAGTGCCATGGGGTTTGGTTTGGTTTTAGGGGTTTCAGAAAGGATGATTCGAGCGATTGAGGCCATTTATGATAAAGTCTACTGCTGTATTAAACTGGAAGAAGGCTTAGTAAGCGACCTGATTGAATGTAAGATTGGATTGGAGCAGGGCTGTAAACTATCGCCGATTTTATTTTTATTATTTATAAATGATATTTTGCAAGGTCACGGAGAGAATAATTGGGCATGTCCGGTTTTAGGAGATAGAGATTCCAGGATTGATTTTTACTGACGGTGTGATATTAATGATTTTAACAGGGTGGGATTTACAGAACGCGGGGGCGGTAGTAATTTGTGGGGAGTACATTGTACCAGTAAAAGAGCCCGACTTTAAGATTTATTTTCAACGCAAGCATGGAATAGTTCTCAGGGCTAAATTGGATGAATAATAGCTAGGGCTTGGTACAGGAGGCAGGGTCCTATCTACAAGAAAAATTTGAATCTGATTTGATAAGAGTTTATTCATGTAATGCATGTTAAATTGCACATCACCTCATGGTAGATAGGGGTTGTCTTCCACATTGTCCTATAAATGGCCCGGGTCTCCAGCTCACCAGGCCGCACCGGCCGGAACACGTTCCAGAAGATGCCCAAGTACTCCGTCAAGATGCGGACGGACCATCCAGATAGGTTGCACGGAATACGCCTCAAGTTCCCGATGCTCGTGATGACCTCCGCTGGTTCCTGACGATGCTGAGGGTAATTACATTACCCAAGTACAATGAGGTTGGTAGAATCCATGGAAACTCCGAAAATGTGCTCTTCGTCACTCGCAGAATAAATCAAAGTTCATGAAAACCTTGAGTAATGGGTTTTCTCACCACTAGTAAAAATCACGAGACAATGTTCATAAAGACTTTCAAGAATCCACTCTTTAACACTCATGGAAGTGACAAGTCCGTGGTCATGAAGACTTTCAATAATGTTGTAGTTCATCAATGAAAAAAATTACAAGTCTTTCAGTAATCACTGGCAAAGATCGCAAGTCTATGCTCATGGAAACTTCGAATAAATTTAGAGTTCATCACTCGTGAATATTACAATTCTTTGAATAATCACTGGCGAAAAGTTAAAGTTCAACACTGGTAAATATTGCAAGTCCCATTTATAAAGACTTAGAAAAATTCAGAGTTTCTCAACACATGTAAATATTACGAGTCTCGTTTATAAAGACTTAGAAGAATTCAGAGTTCCTCAGTGATACTATAATCACACGAAGATAGCTTCCGACGATAATGGCAGCGAGTTGGGCCACGTTGACTACTCGACTGTCACTGACTGACTGAGATATCATGCTATATTGAGCCCTCCTTATATTTGGTTTGGGACATCTACGTCACATATGCCGTGAAGCTGGTTATCTCCTGAATCCCTCGACGGATTTTCTTGAAATTCAAGCATTGCGACGTTTAGGTAATTCCCTTTACAATGACATGTTGATCAAGTCGCTACCACAATTATTATAGGAGTTTAAAATTTTTTCCATCGAATGTTCCGGAAGGTGTGACGCTTGAATCTGGAATATACGAGTTCAGGCTAGCTGCACGTGGTATGACAGGCGGGTGATCTAACTAGCCCCTGCGGCTACGTCACGCATATAGCTGTTCTCAGCTTGCTTGCTTGCTCGTCCTGCTGAACGTAAACAAACCAGGCTTGCACGGAGTAATACGCGTGGTGATAAAATACGATCAACTCTCAAAAAAATATGCATGTACAGGTCGTAACCGGTACAATATGGAAGTTGAGATTTTGAAGAGGGTACTTAATTACTTGATGAGATTAAAGAGAGTCGAGGGGGCGTATTGCTACAAACTGCTTATCGGCACCAGATTAAAAGTATGTATGGTGAGAGCTGGCTGGTGAAGATCAAAAGTATGTAGAAAGGATGGGTCTGGGATACATTTGGTATGAGGATTGAGATAAAAGGGGAAGTAAGCTCTGGGAGTGACTATAATGAGGGTAAAGGGAATCCAAATGGAACTCCAGATGGAGGAACGTCCGAAGAGAGCGTCCCTAAGTATGTTTAATGGGATAAGACAAGTATCGATGATAAGTATTAGTAATGTAGATAGAGCTGCGAAAAGAGGTTTATTATGGTGGATTTTGGGCCTATAAAAACAAGGGGTGGATTCGAAGAAAGGATAATACATTATGTTTATTGTGTGGAGAAGTGAGGGAAGACCTGCATTAGTAAGATGTAAAGAAACAAAGTGAGAGTGAAAATATTGAATGAAAGTCAGCGGGAATTATTAAGGCAGAATGGTAATGATCAGAAAATTATTGGATGGACGATAAAGGAATGGAATAGGGTAGGGAATTTACATTGGTATTTAAGTGGAGTGAAGAAATTATGCGTAAATAAAATAAAGGAATTGGACGTGTGCGTAATGCTCAAGAGACAATTGGACACGAAATTAGATATGTATGACAGTATTTATTTAAGAAATTGATATAGTGGTTTTGTATGGTTAGATAACTTGTGTTGTTCGATATTGGGGTTCTAGGTAAGAAAGTAGGAGGAAGCGAGGAATATAGGGCACTGAGGCAGCAGGATACGGAAGGGAAGAGGGTTGAATCGGCAAAGGTCTCTAGATTACGGTGAGGCAAGTTGGGACCTGGAGCATGCAGCCTTGTCGAGAATCAGTGAAATATGATTTAAGGACGAGGTTATGCGTTGTTCTAGGTCGTGGCCTGCGATTATAGTGTTTGGAGTTGGAGGACAAGACTTGCTGATTCAAGCAGGGTTTGACAGGTAGGCCATTGTTCTTTTGTTCTTTTTTTTCGTGTTGCCGTTTAGCCGCTGAATTTTGTTTAATAGGGTTGTTTATTATTTGTATCTTTATAGTGTTATGTAGTTTATTAGTAATTATTGTATTCATTTATTAATAGATTGAAAAACTATAAAGTCTGGAGAAAATAAAGATGTCCATTTATCTATCTATCTTAAGAGGCGACTAAAAGGGGCCCAGGGGCTCTTAACTTTGGGAGGGAGGTTGATCATCACGGAGCACTTTGTTGAGCCCTGGCACTTGTTTCCCCTTACTTGCGCCTGGTTGCTAACTTTCATCCATCCTATCCGACCTTCCATGGTCAACTCTTGTTCTTTTCCGACCCCGACGGTATTAGAGCATTCGAGGTCTAGAGAGTCTTTCATTTTCACGCCCTTCGTGGCCGATGTCTTCATTTTTAGAAGTGTTGGACCACTTCCAGTTTTTCTCTCTGACTAGTATTGTATAGAGGATGGTTGCCTAGTTGTACTTCCCCTTAAAACAATAATCACCACCCACTACCACTCGGCTATCATCGGTTAATATCCAAGCAAACGTGCCTACTGTACATTCCGTATCTGGAAATTTATTTCTAAAAAGCTAACTTCTCAATCGTTTCTGTTGTGTGTTCTTAGGGACTGTCCCGCCGCTCTATCGAAAAGCTTGCCTCTAGGCAGCGATATGAGTTGACGTTTAGCGCCGCCTGCCTATCATACCAGGAAGTAGGAGTTATCAGAGTTATGAAGCCGTGGGAGTAGCTCTATCTTTGAAGAACACCGAGTAAAGAGGTCTTACTGTTACTCATGCTTGTCTAGTAATTTGTTTTACCCACCTTTGTAGCAAGAAGTTCTTGAATGGTATATTACTACAGCACTTATCTTAATTCTAGAAAAATCATTTCGACCACCTACAACATATCTTCTGCAATAATTAAAGTAATTTGGCATTTTCTGCATTTATCAATGTACAATTTGATGACAAAACACTAGTATGAACCATCAACTTTATGCAATGAAATAACACTTAATAAACTCCCACACTACGTGGCCTCCAACAAGCAGACAAATGATCGCACAACAAATACAGTGAAGAAAATGGAAATTGAAACACCCAGAAGGAGTGGCGCTACATTTCTGCAATTTAACATCCAGGACGAGTGTTCGATTGTGATTCGATGATTACACTTTCAGGTCCCTCTGATCGCAAGTAATCGGTACAGGATGTGCCCACCACGAGCTGAAATACATTGATGAATTCGTCGAAGCATGGAGTCAATAAGGTCCAGGATCGCTTCCTGAGGAATTGTGGCCCATGCTTGCTGCACTGCACGGGTCAGTTGTTCCAGAGTTGTGGGTGGCTGAGGACGGTTGGTCAGTTGTCGACCCATCATGTCCCACACATGCTCAATAGGACTGAGGTCCGGGGATCTGGCCGGCCATTCTAAGGTTGTGATGTCGTGGAGAGCTTCTCTGGAGATGCGTGCAGTGTGAATCCGGGCATTGTCCTGCTGAAACATCCCATCAGCAATGTTCGCCATCATAGGGACAACCATTGGATTGAGTACTCTATCAACGTACTGTCGAGCAGTCATAGTGCCCTCAACAAGCACTAATTGTGATTTCACATTAAAGCCAATAGCTCCCCAGACCATAATGCTTTGTGTTGGGCCTGTGTGCCTCTCGACAATAAGATCTGGGCGGCCCCTCTCCCCGGTACGTCGGCGCACACGATTCCGGCGATCACTGCGGGCAAGACAGAAGCGCGATTCATCACTAAAGACGACCCTATGCCATTCGTCGACCCACGTCGATCTTTATCGACACCAGGCCAGCCTTACACGTCGCTGTTGTGGGGTCAATCGAACACCTTCTGGAGGCACACGGGCTCGTAAGCTAGCTGCAAGCAGGCGATTACCAACTGTTTGTTGTGTAACGTGGGGTGCCACAGCTGCTCGAATTTGCGCTGGTGTTGCATTGGGTTCCATCCGGGCCATCCGAATGATGCGGCGATCCTCTCTCACAGTTGTCTGTCGCGCTGGGCCTGTGCCAGGTCCACGAGTGTGGGTACCTTCATTTGACCACTGCTGCCATACACGTTGTAGCGTAGATGCCTGTCGGCCAACACGTGCAGGGACAGTCCTTAGCGATAATCCAGCCTCACACAGCCCAATTATACGAGCCCTCTCAAACGGCGACATTTGTTGATAGCGTGCTTTTCTCTGTCGTCGAGGCATGTTTGACGGAGAACACTTCACTGCACAGACTGCAAGTCAACTACGCTACACCAGAGTCCGTATACTGGAGTTGATTCCTCCGCGACCAATCACGTGGGGAGACCTGTAGCAACAATCCAATGGGTCTGAAACTTTGATCGTTTACATATCTACATGGCATCGTTCCATATCTTGAAAAAAAAAACACAAACGACCAATGCCTTCATGGTGTTGCAATTTCCATTTTCTTAAGTGTATTTCGAAGGAAGATGGAATGTAGGACACTAGCAGCAACACGAAGTAAGGGAATTTCCAATGAGTCGCTGTCACAAATATCGAAAAAAAAAACACATCGCAGAAAGAATCAACGGACAAGAATGAAAATTGGGAGGTCATACGGCGGGGAAGCAAGACCGCAGATGGATGTACGAAGCACCCGTGGGACGCTTTGGGAAACGTCACAGTGGTAGACCAAGTCGAAAATGGGCAAACTTGAACTTATAACAAGCAGCTCCACAATGGTCAAGAATAGCAAGGAAAAGAAGTACATGGAAAGCTATGGAAAGTGAACTTCAAAACGAATGAAAAATATACCGATATCATTGTGTGATCAAACGAATTCAGCAAGAAAAGGAAAAATGTGTACTGTAAGTGTAATAAAATTGACTTGAGACATTATGTTAGTGAATTAGTGAAAGTAAGGAATAAGTAAGAAGCAATCATGTATATAGACTAAATTCCGTATTTTAAAAAACTTGATTCAACCCCAATACAATTCAGCTCACCGCATTAGAGAAGAAAGAGTTACCCTCTAGGAGGAGACCTTTGCTAGGCTATCTTTAAACGCCATCTTCAAAGACGCTGTATGGCACATGCTTTTACCACGCAGATTCACTCTCAAGACAGCCAGGCAACAAAAAGTGGCATCCAATCAAAGTAACATTGAATCCTCTAACTTAAACGTGGGACACCAATTGTATGTATTAAACTAGTCGGATGTGGTTTCTGGATGAAGATATTCAGTGTTCAGGATTCCTCGATTAGTTCGCCTTATAAATATCCTGAAATTACCAACTGGAAAGGGACTTGCTTTATTTTATGGTTATGAGACCTGTGGTTATGATAACTATGTTAACAGTCAAGTAAAATTACAAGCTTGCTTGCCTTGCATTGAAATTTAGAGCTAGAGACGTCATACTGATCATCCTTGTGGGTTATGTACATCCTCTCTTGGCAGCAGACTATGAGTCCGGCTCCATGGCTGAGTGGTCTGTGTTTTGACATTCGGTTCTCGGGACCCATCTGATACATAGTAAATGGTGAATTACCTTGACGTGCTGGCTGTGTATTTGTGCTGTCCTCAACAGAATAACGGTATATAAGTGAGATTTATTGCTATATAATTGTAACATTGATATTTATTGATGTGCATTCCTGCAACTTGCGTACGGTATTGCACCCCACATCAGCCATGCCGTGCCAACGTAGCGTACTTCTTATGGCACGATCGTGTCTGCTCGGAGGTCTGTACTCAAACCCCTCCCCTGGTGTAGTTTTACATTTCATTTTGAGTTTTAAAAGGTTAATTCGTCAAACTTTGGATAGCACGATGGAGTTAACCTGTTGTTTCTTTATAATAATTTATCAATCCTCATTTCCCTAGTACGCCTCTTCAGTGATGCCTAGGCCAACTATGACAGCTGATGGCGGACCTTAGGGCTGAAGACTAAACACAACACAATTTATCAATGCGACCAACACTCTAACATCCGTATACCCGGTTCACGTTCCTTCTTAAGCATCTCCATCCAGGTTTTTTTTCTGGATATTTTAGCAATGCCTAAAGTGGGCTAAGTGGTTAAAAACATTGTTGATATTTACAAAGTTGTCCGCCTCTGTGGTGTAGTGGTTAGTATGATTAGCTGCCAGCCCAGGAGGCCCGGGTTCGATTCCCGGCTCTGTCACGAAATTTGAAAAGTGGTACGAGGGCTGGGACGGGGTCCACTCAGCCTCGGGAGGTCAACTGAGTAGAGTTGGGTTCGATTCCCACCTCAACCATCCTGGAAGTGGTTTTCAGTGGTTTCCCACTTCTGCTCCAGGCAAATGCCGGGATGGTACCTAACATAAGGCCACGGCCGCTTCCTTCCCTCTTCTTTGTCTATCCCTTCCAATCTTCCCATCCCCCCACAAGGCCCCTGTTCGGCATAACAGATGAGACCACCTCCCCAGTTGTATCCCCGACCCAGAGTCTGAAGCTCCAGCACACTGCCCTTGAGGCGGTAGAGGTGGGATACCTCGCTGAGTCCGAGAGAAAAACCGACCCTGGAGGTTAACCAGATTAAGAAGAAAAGAATATTTACAAATTTATTCAACAACCATGGAAGGAAAATATAAACATTTTTTATCTCTTGCCTCTCTCACCGGAACTGAACAACCGTGTGATCAGTTTCCACAGATTCATTCATTGCGAATTCTTTTTCGCTATCCTCATAAAATCATCATTATCGACAATATCTGAAATATCATTCGCCGTCATACTTCGATTACGCCTGGGTAGAGACGTGTAGGAAGACAGACAACTTTCAAAGTTGAACTCAAGGCATAGAATTATGGCAAGGATAGTGTAAAGTGACGAATCGAATTGGTTGTCTTATTCACAGCGCACTGCCCGACTCCATGGTTAAATGGTAGCACGCTGACCTTTGGACAAAGGAACCCACGTTCAAAACTTGGCCGGGCCGGGGATTTAAATAATGATTAGTTAATTATTCTGGCTCGAGGACCAGGTGTTTGTGCCATCTTCAATATATTAGATTTCGTAGTAGGTAGGGTTCCATCCTCATAGACGCGCAGATCTACTCCAAAGAACTGCACCTGGAATCTTCGGAGGACATACCGTATTATTATTATTATTATTATTATTATTATTATTATTATTATTATTATTATTATTATTATTATTCACAGGGCACTGCCAGATAATACCACGTGTTAAACAATGGAACTGCAGCGTCAGACTAAACTCGGGACTGGGAGAAAGTGTGAAATTTGTAATCCGAGTTAACTCGTGTTGGGGACGGTGGAAAATGTGATGAGTTCCGAGATAACAAGGGTTTGGGATGGAAAGGCTCCATGGCTTAATAGTTAGAATGCTGGTCTTTGGTCACCGAGGTCCCGGGTTCGATTCCCGGCAATGTTGAGAATGTTCATCCTAATTAGTTAATTCCGCTTGCATGGGAGCTGGATGTATGTATCGTCATTATCATAATTTCATCCTAATCACGACGCGCAGCTCACCAACAGGTGTCAAATAAAAAGACCTGCATTTGGCGAGCCGAACTTGTCCTTGGACACTCCCGCCACTAAAAGGGATACGCCATATTTCATTTTGAGTTGCAAAAGGTTAATTGGTCAAACTTTGGATAGCACGATGGAGTTAACCTGTTGTTGGTACCAGGTCACAGAGGCATTGTGGAAAATATCAAAGCTGACGAAATTGCTCTACAAAGATCAGCATTATACTTATAAGGATTAGACCTAGCAGCACTTCGAATACCTATATGTTCCATTATGGAAGTGTCCAGCTCCAGGGCTAAATGGTCAGCGTGCCGGTGTTGGTCCAGGTGGTCTCGGGTTCGATTCCCGGCCGGGTAGGGACTTTTAACCTTCATTGATTAATTCCAATGGCTCGGGGGCTGAGGCTGAGTGTGTGTTCCGTCTTCATCATTATCATTCATCATAGGTAGGGCCCCATCCTCACAGATACGGAGGTCACCTATACGGCGTCAACTCGAAAGACCTACATCAGGAAGTCACCAGGAACTGATCCAGCAATGAACACCTTAAACGGTGGAAAACAACGACAACAGGCAACAAACATGGAAAACTATTTATTAAATTACCATGTAAGAAAACAACTTAATCACTGTTTAAGTGAAGTAGAATTTCGTTAAGCTTCATACTAACACTCCTCACAGGGCATACACTTGTGAAGAAGCATTTAAATCAGCTGAGAAAAAGAACAACCTAGAATGTAGATTTTGGACGAAGGCGTTAGGAACAATCTCCTTCTTTTCCTACCGCTTTTGCCACACTTGTGGGGTCGCGGTGCAAACTGCGTTGTACTTGTGGATTTGGCCCTGTTGTACGGTCGGATGCCTTTCCTGACGCCAACCCTATATGGAGGGATGTAATCACTATTGCTTGTTTCTGTGATGGTCGGTAGTGTAGTGTATTGTGTAAATATGAAGAAGAAGATTTTGGCACGGACACAAACACCCAGTCCCCGAGGCGGAAGAATTAATCAGAAGCGACTAAAATCCCCAACTCAGCCGGGAATCGAACCCGGACCCTCTGAACCGAAGGCCAGTACGCTGACCATTCAGCCAAGGAGTCGGACCGAAGGCGTTAGGAACAATATAATCTGCATATGACCGCAACAGGTACAATATATTTGGGAATACAATCATCGAACGAAAATAATTAAATACAGTCTCATAACTGGTAAGTTCATTATAATTAAAAACACAGGAATTATGGAACTATTACTAATTCCAAACAGGGTAGTACAATAATCCCATAGGCTGCCAGAGCATCCAGAGCAATGCTGACAGACCCTCATTGAAGAAACCTGAGGACACTGGTATGCTACCGCACGTGCGATTCAGGATTGATGAGTTCTCTTATTAAAATACTAATAACAATATCGCTAATTAGTAATATGTAAACTGATTAATAACATTAACCTTACAATCGCTGCGCTAGTACCGAGTCCAATAAATTATATTTTGAATCACTGGAAGCATTCACTGTCTCCATTGATATTTGCGATTATGATTAATTTGATGACAATCTCATCACGATTACGGTAGTCTTCTCCCACTGTTTCCACATGACGACATTAACACCTCTAATATTGCATAGTCATGGAGTCCATCTTCTGCCTGATATCATCCCTTATCCGGGATTAAAACATATCTTGTGACACTTATTTCGATTGATCTTGGACGGCGTTTCTCCGGAGTATGATATATGACCGCGGGTTCAAGACTCTCTTCCTCGTAAATGACGTCTGATGGATTTAACTGTACAGATGTAGAAATCTTCCACTCTGCAAAAGATTTCTAGTCGTCTTCAAGATATTGGTGTAATGCATGCATCTGCATCTTTTGCAGCTAGTTTTGTTGCATGTAGAAGCAGCTGCTTCTCGTTCTATTATCACACACATATAAAGAGCATAACCTATTATTTCCCGACCCTCACATGAACACCATTTTTCCCCCCTGTCTTACACACAGATCACACTTTCAACCCACGCTGAATATATAATGCGATCAGTAAACGGAACATTTGTTATCAAGGTAAGTATCACGAGCCAATGAATATCATGGAGCCCTACCGTGTGAGACACTCACCTATCCTGCCGCACTGAACCGAACAAAACCCCACTAGGATGATTATTCCTTGCGACAACAGTAGTGGGGTCAACGTTCTGAAACTTAATTACTACTTAAAAGTGGCACTTGCTGGAACAGACAGATTTAGAATGACACTCTCGATCTTGACCTAAGACGGTGATGTCATCTTTATTGTCGTTCCGGCTGATATTTTGGTTTAGCGGGCGAGGTGCCCAGTGACTCCTGTCGCGGCGTCTATACCTATCTGGCGCCAGACCTGGCAAAACATGTTATGAGACATTGTCCGGCCCTCAGATTTAAGGCTAACTGTAAATACACACGAGTTTGTCAAATACGCGAATTCATTTTGAATAATCCGTGAGTAAAGGTTAACAACCTGCAAAACATACGTATTGACAGTATTGAAAGATTACTGGTAGGAGTGACAGGCTCCATGGCTAAATGGTTAGCGTGCTGGCATTTGGTCACAGGGGTCCCGGGTTCGATTTCCAGCATGGTCGGGAATTTTAACCATGATTGGTTAATTTCGCCGGCATGGGGGCTGGGTGTATGTGTCGTCTTCATCATCATTTCATCCTCACGATGCGCAGGTCGCCTACGGGAATCAAATCAAAATACCTGCATCTTGCGAGCCGAACCTGTCCTCGGACACTCCCGGCACTAAAAACCATGTGTCATTTCATTTGCACTGGTAGGAGTGTTAGCCCTCCAGAAAGGATTGGAATGGAAGAGTTTACATTGAACACAAAGGAAATTATAGTAGTGTTATTTATTTGTCCTTCTATGAAAGGAATGAGTGATACAAACGGACGAGTACTGGCCTTCTGACTCCATGTTGGTGGGTTCGATCCCGGCACAGTCCAGTCGAATTTGAAGGTGGTCAGATACGTCAGCCTCGTTCTCTTAGATTTACTAGCACGTTAATAATATATGCTGGACAAACTTTTGGCACTTCTGCATGTCTGAAAACCGTAAAAGTAGTTAGTGGAACGTGAAACCAAGGTGGTGATGATGATGATGATGACGACGATTATTATTATTATTATTATTATTATTATTATTATTATTATTATTATTATTATTATTATTATATTTTCAGACTCCGGAAACCTAGTTATCGGGACGTAAAATCAGCAACACACTACTTTCAGGTCATCAAAATTATTTTTGGTGTCTCCATTGCCACCGCAGTTCGTTTCGAATTCTTGTGGAAAGTGTAATGCCAGATGCTCTTTCTGACGCCACATGAATTTAAATGTGAAAGGACCGCTCTAGAATCCACTGGAATTCGAACTTCGGTCGTCAGGGTGATATAGAAAAGGAAAATATTGTTTCTTCTAAAATGGCAGTCGTCGCAATCATAATCATGACCGTCAACCAATCAATCAGTCAGTCAATACTGATCTGCATTTAGGACAGTTGCCCAGGTGGCAGATTCCCTATCTGTTGTTTTCCTAGATTTTTCTTAAATGATTTCAAAGTAATTGGAAAACTATTGAACATCTCCATTGGTAAGTTATTCCAATCCCTAACTCCCCTTCCTACAAACGAATATTTGTCCCAATTTGTCCTCTTGGATTCCAACTTTATCTTTATATTGTGATCTTTCCCACTTTTAAGGACACCACTCAAACTTATTCGTCTGCTGATGTCCTCCCACGTCATCTCTCCACTGACAGCTCGGAACATACCACTTAATCGAGCAGCTTGTCTTCTTTCTCCCAATTCTTCCCAACCCAAACTTTGCAAGATTTTTGTAACGCCACTATTTTGCCGGAAATCACCCAGAATAAATCGAGCTGCTTTTCGTTGGATTTTTTCTACTTCTTGAATCATGTAATCCTGGTTAGGGTCCCATACCCTAGAACCATACTCTAGTTGGGGTCTTACCAGAGACTTATATGCTCTCTCATTTACATCCTTACTACAACCCCTAAACACCCTCATAACTATGTGCAGAGATCTGTTCCCTTTATTTACAATCACATTTATGTGATTACCCCAATGAAGATCTTTCCTTATATTAACACCTAGATACTTACAATGATCCCCAAAAGGAACTTTCACCGAACTCGATATCTGCAGTCGCTTAACTGCGGACAGTATCCAGTATTCGGGAGATAGTAGGTTCGAACCCCACTCTCGGCAGCCCTGAAAATGTTTTTTCCGTGGTTTCCCTTTTTCACACTAGGCAAATGCTGGGGCTGTACCTTAATTAAGGCCACAGCCGCTTCCTTCCCACTCCTATTAAAATTGAGAGAACTTTTCCTATTCGTGAAACTTCCAACCTGACTTTTAGCCCCGTTTATCATCATACCATTGCCTGCTATCCATCTCACATTATCGAGGTCATGTTGCAGTTGTTCACAATCTAGTAACTTATTTATCACTTTATAAAGAATAACATCATCCGCAAAAAGCCTTACCTCTGATTCCACTTCTTTACTCATATCATTTATATATATAAGAAAACTTAAAGATCAAGTAATACCGCCTTGAAGAAATTCCCCCTTAATTATTACAGGGTCGGGTAAAGCTTCGCCTACTCTAAATTCTCTAATCATCACTACTACCATCATCATCATCATCATCATCATCACACAGTTATTTTATAAATAGATCCTTAGAAAGCTTGTGGTTTAAGTTCAAACAATTATTGGACATAACATTTTCAGGGGGTAGTTCGGGAATTAATTTTTCCGTTTCGGTAAACGGATGATATTCCGGAATGCATCACGGGAGACATAATGCATTTACCTAGAGAACTGGCCATGATGCAGGCTGTAAGCTCGTATTCGGATGATGATAGGCTTAAATTTTACCGTCGGAAGTCCTCAAGACGTGTTACCGTGTTTTCTGATTTTCTCACCATACAAATAGGCCAACCTTAGTGACGACCATAGCCGCTACCTCCCAGTTTTAGCCATTTCCTAGGAAAGGAAATACAGTATATCTTAGTGCGATAACAACAAGAAGAGTACTTGTTGTAGGAAATGCAGAAATGTCGCTATGATAGAGGGAGGAATCCATCAGAGATTTACAAGAATTCACTATATCGAAATATGCCTCCAGTGTCAAGTGCAGAGAAGTGAGACAATTTTCAGTGATAAAATCCATAACACGAACCAAAATATGAGTAGAAACGATTACTCTCTTTTTAGCATCTTGAATAAAAATGTTTTTGCATCAGATTTGACATTTTCTCTTTCGCAAAACGAATTTAGGCGATAATGAAAGAAAAAATAATAATCAAAGAACGTAATAGTATTTATTTCTGAGACGTGTTATCGTGAGATTTGTCTAGTTTTACTCTGGTGAAATGACCGGCCGAGTTGGCCGTGCGGTTAGAGGCGCGCGGCTGTGAGCTTGCATCCGGGAGATAGTGGGTTCGAATCCTACAGTCGGCAGCCCTGAAGATGGTTTTCCGTGGTTTCCCATTTTCACACCAGGCAAATGCTGGGGCTGTACCTTCATTAAGGCCACGGCCACTTTCTTCCAACTCCTAGGCCTTTCCTATCCCATCGTCGCCATAAGACCTATCTGTGTCGGTGCGACGTAAAGCCACTAGCAAAAAAAAAAAAAAAAACACCTGGTAAAATGAAATGGCATATGGCTTTTAGTGCCGGGAGTGTCCGAGGATAAGTTCGGCTCGCCAGGTGCAGGTCTTTTGATTTGACACCCGTAGGCGACCTGCCGGTCGTGATGAGGATGAAATAATGATGAAGACGACACATACACCCAGCCTCCATGACAGCGAAATTAACTAATTATGGTTAAAATTCCCGACCCTGCCGGGAATCGAACCCTGGACTCCTGTGACCAAAGGCCAGCAAGCTAACCATTTAGCCATGGAGCCGGATTTAATTATTGATTATTTTCTAGTGACATTCTGGTCGATTATGAGAACAGATTTAGTGAAATTTGAGACCTGCGGTGTTGGTAAAACTGTTTTTTGGAATTTTTTGAAGCGTTGCTGTCGAGATTCTCTTCTAAGGGTGCGGAGCAAAGACTTCGCGAAACATAAGGATTCACTGCAGATTGTTTCTTTAACACTGCAAAAACCTGGTTCATGAAATCATCTATCTTATCTATGGTAAAAGTTTTACTTCATAGATTCAGAATTCTTTAAAATCTTACTGGTTAAAATGCTACGTACATCAATGTTTACGTACCTCTTGTCCTCTCACTGTGCTTTCTTTCGTACATTGCGTGGTACAACATTGTGTTACAGGAGGTTCAATTGCACAAGCTATGAAGAATACCTTCCTGGAGGGCAGTAAAGAGAGCGATTATGATGTCATGTAGACCATGGCCTCTCAGGGTGCATGCGCGTGGTGCAAGCACTGTGCACGGTGCAAAAGACGACTTCGCTTGGTTGACCAGAGTGCAAACCCCCCACTCCTCTCTCCTTAACCTGTCTCCCCGTTCGGCCTGTCTCCGCGTTCCTCACCTTCACTGCTGTTTCTCCCCCACTGCGAAATGTTTACGTGTGGTGAGCGGAGACGCACAGTTGTATGGGACATGGTTACCAGTGTTATTAAAAAAAATTAAAAAGTGAATTAGAAATACACATACATGTTTGAGAGGAATGTAAACATAATTTTAAAAAAATGCAGAACCCGTAACCAAAATGAAAATGCTACAGTACTGGAACAAACCTCATTTGTGGATATAGAATGCTCTTCTTCAAGATGTTTCAACTTCCTTAATTCTTTCTCTCTGACGTCTCCTATGATTTCACAATAATTTTCCGAATGTAGTCTGTTGTAGTGTCTTTCAATAGACGATTTTCTTACGCACGTAATTATCGTCCCACAGATTAAGCATTTGGCGTTATCGTCACGATAGACAAAAAAAAACAAAAAAAAAACGAAAGTTCCCAGTTCGATTGAAATGGACTTTCGGAAGTCTTTGCTTTCTTCGAAACAGGTTGCTCCATTATTATGTTGTTGTCGTGCGCTTGTCTATTTCACTGATAAACACGTCGTCTACCACCAAAAGCTTCGTCGCTCTCAGCACACTACACCATCTGAGTCAAGCCGAGTTGAGGCGAAGCGTACCGATGCACAGTGCACAGAGCCTATGCACCTCGCTCTGCACGCGTGAGAGTTTGGGCGTTTGAGAGGCCCTGATGTAGACGTTGACTGGGAGAAAGGAACCCTGCTGATGAGAGGAGCTGCTAAATAAACTCCATCATCCACTACCGGCTGCTTGCTGTTGGGTTAAAGGTCACAGCCAGGTTTAATATTGAGAACCAACACTCATCTCCCGGTTTGGTCGGAGTATGTGAGCTGCCTCAGGCCTCGAGAGTAGCTCATCTGCTTGACCCAATTTCGTCGTCTAATCACCCATGAAGAAGCTGTATGTATTTAGTTCAGACATGATTATATACCTGTTAATTTCAAAGGAATTTTCACTCTGCAGTTCAGTGATATCGTCGTTTCCCATGCTCAAATAATACGCTGGGTATGGCCGGAGTAGAACCAGCAGAACACTTAAATTTAGTAAGGCAATAACAATTTTATGTTTCTTGTCTGAATCATTTAAAAGATCACAAGGGAGAATTGGCCTAGGGGTAATTATGAAATTAAAATAAACGCCCTTTATAACCTTTGTTATTAACAATCTCTTTATTTTTGCTATGTGTTCGCACACATGAATGCTTGTCATGTACAGATCATGGTTATTATATAATATGAAAATATTTTCGGTAATATTCAATAATTTCAACTCGTTTGTAAATTATATACCTTGTATTCCATCCAGAAAAAGAGATTGATTGACTTTTTGTTTATTTAATGTTTATATACTTAGGGCTATGAAGCCCCATTTAATGTAAATAATCCACTCTCGATTTTTTTTTCTTGCTATTTGCTTTACGTCGCACCGACACAGACATGTCTTATGGCGACGATGGGATGGGAATGGCCTAGGAATGGTAAGGAAGCGTCCGTGGCCTTAATTCAGGCACAGCCCCAGCATTTGCCTGGTGTGAAAATGGGAAAGCACGGAAAACCATCTTCAGGGCTGCCGACAGTGGGGTTCGAACCCACTATCTCCCGATTACTGGATACTGGCCGCACTTAAGCGACTACAGCTATCGGTACTCTCGAATTATTCTAGAAGGGTAAAATATTAATTATGACAATGCAATACAGAAGTATAAAATAAGTAATGAGTGTATCTCAGAATAACATTTTCAACTGGAATAAAATCATCGAACTGAATGTAAGTATGATGTACTCCATGATGTACCATTAATCATTTTAGTAAAAAGTGTTCATTCTACCATGAAGGGGAAAGGAAAGAAAGGTATCATACACAACCTCCGATAGACTGAAGTCACGCATAGCGCAGTCTTACATAATCTCACTTGAGAGAGAGAGAGAGAGAGAGAGAGAGAGAGAGAGAGAGAGAGTGAGGAAAGATGTCATTCAAGACAACTGTCGAATTTTGCAGACCTGCAATCCCATTGCAAAGCCAGGAATTTTCGAATGAATGGGTTGTGACGGCGGCGGCGGTGGTGGTAATATATTTGTATAGATAATACGTACTATCAGAATTGATTTATTCATTTTCTGTATACAGTTTGGATGGACTTCTACGTCATCAGGTCCTATATATATGAGGAGGGCCTCATGGAGGCTATTAGGTGACAAGAGTTTAATAACAATGCACTTAAAAACTCCTGCAGGTCTTAATTCCGTCACTTCGGCGTCTCCGAAAACCGTAAAAGTAGTTAGTAGGACGTTAAACCAATAACGTTATTAATATTTGATCGCCTTCAAATACCACCGGAGTGAGTCGGAATCGAACCCGCAAACTTGAGCTCAGAAGGCCAACGCTCTACCGCCTGAGCTACTTAACCCGGCTACAAGAGATTAAAAATTATAGAATATGAGTATGGAAATGAGACGCCCTAGCTCCTCTTAATCCATTTAAGAACTTGGAAACATTTTGATTGTCAGCCTTAAGCCCATCTTTGCATCCTCGCATTGTTGCTCGATGACACCTCTGCAAACAGAATATGAGTGTCCATTTGCTCTAGATCGAGGAACTGGCACCTTCAATAATGTTTGCTGGATTGTACCAACACTTCTGCTATGGGAGTATGTAAACATGTCTGGAATCACAGGGAACACTGAATGTGGACTCATCTGTTCCGTACACAACCCCCTTTTTCCTTGATGTGAGCTCATTGCTATCTGCACCACTAATCGATCAGTTATGTGGTCACAGTTTAATGGGATGCCTCCCGTAGGCCTA
Source organism: Anabrus simplex (assembly GCF_040414725.1). NCBI lineage: Eukaryota > Metazoa > Arthropoda > Insecta > Orthoptera > Tettigoniidae > Anabrus > Anabrus simplex. The sequence continues at coordinate 459,338,818 of NC_090265.1, read as the reverse complement.
CCTCCCTGTATTAATACAGACCCACTTAATGCAATATTGTCGATATATATAAGTAAAGACATCCTGCGCTCAACTTCAAGGGATTTGTGAGTTTTACGTCCCACTAACTACTTTTACGGTCTTCGGAGACGAAGAGCTGACTGAATTTCTTCTGAGATTTCGTGCAGCTACATAGTATCGACTCGGAGCTGGCATAATTGAGGACCCTTAAAATATTACTGAATTAAGCCCTGATCGAACCCGCCAATTGAGTTCAAATGGCCAGAACTCTTTCGTTTGAACTACTAATCGCGACTTATTATTCTTTTTCATTTAGCCTATGATTTTTAGTACCGGAGTATAGGAAGACATTGGCCTATTCGGCTCACCTGGTGCAGGTCTGACTATGTGAAGCCCATGGGCTATCTCTAGTCTAGTTGCGGGGTGATGATTAATATGATGATGGTAAGGTAACGAGAGGATGAAACCTGATGGCGGTACATAGTCTAGTCCTTTCGAATAATAACAAGTGGTCTGTTCCAGGCTTAACATTGGACCGACAATCGCCATCAACAGCATCTTATGTTCTCACCTTATATTAGAGCATCTCATGGTGCATGCACCAGTGAATTGCGCGGTGCTCGGTGCTCCAAATCCGAGCCGAGCTTAGCCGAGTAGCCCAGAGACGAAGCGTTGGTCCGAGCCTAGCCGAGTGGGACCGATGCACTGTGCACAGGACCTCTGCACCTCAGTTCGCATGCATGATATTTTGGGCGTTTAAGAGGCCGTGCATTATATGAACACTGCGGAGAGGTTTGAAATTGAACCCAGGCTTTTGCCACGAATTCTTTCGACCAACCGGACTCGAACCGGCTAACTACGGTGTCAGACCATAGAGACTCGACGTGTTAATGATGATGCCCACCCGTTGGGTTTATGTGATAGAATTCTCATACTGTTGGTTAAGGATCCTTGTTTAAGAAATTCGTGCCAGTAGAATTATCGACATATTAGAGAATCCCTATTGAGAGCGAAATTCCATTACTTTGTCTGGTCTTAAGACCGATAACAGTTGAAAGGATGTTGCATTCATAGCATCATAGGCTAACTTCGATCTCCCTGTTCTTAAATTTGGTACGGAGACAGTTGCATGAACGACATATAATGAAGAAAGTAAACGTAATATTGAGATAACCACGCTAATATTCATTACACTTGAGAATTAATCAATGGAAGCAACATTAATGCTAAAACCAATGCATGCAGTTGTAGTGAACGTATGAGGTGACTTAAATGTTAAAACCGCCTAATGTGAATTTACCACGCAAACTCGGTTTGGAGACTTACATATTTAATTGTCAGTGTTAGGAGAATTAGTTCCAACTTTAGAAGACTACTATTTCATTTGTTGTTATTATTATTATTATTATTATTATTATTATTATTATTATTATTATTATTATTATTATTATTATTTTCTTTTCAGCCATCTATGGGCTACGATTACGCAACTTTCATTGCTTTCTCAAGTTCTTTCTCCTTCCTCTTTCGACAGTATTCCTTCATCCGTTGGCTTGCTCGTGCTCGTTCTTCTGCCGAGAATACTCTATTCTTCCTCGTTTACTCATCAGCTAGGTCCTTCAGCTCCGCAACTCTCTGCCTGAAGATTTTTCTGTTTGTTATATCTTCTGCCGTGATCCCACATTTTTCTAAATCTCGGTGGACTTCTTTTACCCATGGGAATTGTGTCTTCCTGTTCTCCTGGAAGGTGAGGATCCTGTTGGCGAGTCTCTCCGATCCCATCCTTTTAATATGTCCGTAGAACGTCAATCTCCTCTTTTTCATTGTGGTGGTGATGTTCTCAAATTGTTGGTATAGTTCTCGGTTTGGTCTCATGCGAAACGTAAACTTGTCTGATGAAAATTCGTGGTAAATTCACATTAGGCAGTTTTAACATTTAAGTCACCTCATACGTTCACTACAACTGCATGCATTGGTTTTAGCATTACTTTTTTTTTTTTTTTTTTTTGCTAGTTGCTTTACGTCGCACCGACACAGATATGTCTTATTGCGACGATGGGACAGGAAAGGGCTAGGAGTGGGAAGGAAGCGGCCGTGGCCTTAATTAAGGTACAGCCCCAGCATTTGCCTGGTGTGAAAATGCGAAACCACGGAAAACCATCTTCAGGGCTGCCGACAGTGCGGTTCGAACCCACTATCTCCCGAATACTGGATACTGGCCGCACTTAAGCGACTGCAGCTATCGAGCTCGGTAGCATTAATGTTGCTTCCATTGATTAATTCTCAAGTGTAATGAATATTAGCGTCGTTATCTCAATATTACGTTTACTTTTTTCATTATATGTCTTTCTAAGGAACCTCCTTTCTTCTTCTTCTTCTTCTTCTTCTTCTTCTTATTATTATTATTATTATTATTATTATTAATATTATTATTATTATTATATCGCTTGACAAGTACTCTGTAACTAATACATGAAGATTAATTTACAATTAAATATGAATGTACAGTTTAGATAATCAGCCTAAATCATTCTGGAGGTATCGGTTTGTGGACGTCCCTTGATCATCATTAGATGTCCCAAGTGGGCAGTTTTCTACAATATGCATTATTGATTGTTTTTCTGCATTACATTTTATATTCCCATATAGTGATCACATAACTGATCATGATCATGTTCACGATATCAACAGCCACGCAAAACTTCAATCTTAACTGAAATTCTCATGGTATAATCCTATTCGGTTGATTTTCAATCTCTCATGTCAAGGAAGATTAGAATTTATTTATTGGCATAAATATGTCTTAGGTCCGCCTCTGTGGTGTACTGGTTAGTGTGAATAGCTGCCACCCCCGGAGGCCCGGATTCGATTCCCGGCTCTGCCGCGAAATTTGAAAAGTGGTACGAGAGCTGGAATGGGGTTTACTAAGCCTCGGGGGGTGAACTGAGTAGAGGTAGGTTCGATTCCCATCTCAGCCATCCTGGAAGTGGTTTTCCGTGGTTTCCCACTTCTCTTCCAGGCAAATTCCGGGATGGTACCTAACTTAAGGCCACGGCCTCTTTGTCTATCCCTTCCAATCTTCCCATCCCCCCCGCAAGGCCCCTGTTCAGCACAACAGGTGAGGTCGCCTGAGTGAGGTACTGGTCATCCTCCCCAGTTGTATTCACGACCCAGAGTCTTAATCTCCAGGACACTGTCCTTGAGGCGGTAGAGGTGAGATCCCTCGCTTAGTCCGAGAGAGAAACCAACCGTGGAGGGTAAACAGATAAAGAAGAAGATGAAGAAATATGTCTTAGAGCTGACGGTCATCTGAAAATTTTGTATAACGAAATAGGGTCATGTAACAAAATGTGTGACGTGATTTACCTTGTAACAGTGCCTTGAGAGCTGCACAGGCCGAGGATGTGCGTGTCATGGCCATCCATCAATACTTCACATCACAATCTGAACTGTTGCTAAGTAACATCACGTCATACATTTTATTGACCGAGAAAGTGGTTGTGTGGTTTGGATCACGTAGCTATCAGCTTGCTTTCGGGAGATAGTGGGTTCGAACTGCACTGTTGGCAGCCCTGAAGATGGTTTCCCGTGGTTCCCCATTTTCATACCAAGCAATTACTGGAGCTGTACTTTAATTGAGGCCACGGTCGCTTCCTTCCCACTCCTAGCCGTTATTATTATTATTATTATTATTATTATTATTATTATTATTATTATTATTATTATTATTATTATTATTATTATTATTATTATTATTATTATTATTGGGGAACATCCTCTTATACTACGTGTCCGTTAATTA